>NC_134080.1:89702393-90007760 GCF_000715075.1 Nicotiana tabacum | reverse complement strand
GTTTCATTACACAAGCACAAGTCATCTTTCATGTCTTTTCTTGTTCAAGATCTTTGATTTCAGGTCAAAATGTCTGGCTCGGTAAACAGAGTCGAGAATGACAACCTCGAAAACCACGGGGAAAATGGCGTAGCTGTTCCGAATGTCGGTGCACCACCACAGAATCCCGATAATGCACTAGGACCGATTCTAGCAGACGCGGATTCACAGGACGCACAACAGGTCGACGAAGCCTCACACACAACGACCGACAAAAAGCCCAAAGAACCCCAGCCCGGGAAGAACATGAAGTTAGTCTTCATGTTATTTTTGAAATGTTGCAGGCACAATAGTTGGCCATCACTCAGTTACAAAGCCATCCGAAGACTCTTAGCACAACAACGCCGAAAATAGCTACCCCCACCGAACAAGTACTCGAGAGATCAAGCAATAACGGATCGGTAGCTGAACCTGCCATTGTAAAGATGCTTGAGGACCTCACCAAAAGGATCGAATCGGGTGAGAAAATGATAGAAGCCAACGATACGAAGGTCGAGACCTACAACTCTAGGGTCGACCAGATCCCGGGTGAGCCCCCGGTCCTCAAGGGCGTGGATTCGAAGAAGTTCATACAAAGGTCGTTTCCCAAGGAGGTGACCCCGAAGCCCATTCCAAAGAAGTTCAGAATGCCGGAACTCCCTAAGTATAACGGGACCACTAACCCTAATGAACACGTTACTGCGTACACATGGCGGTAAAAGGAAACAATATAAAGAATGACGAGATCGAGTCCGTATTGCTGAAAAAATTCGAGGAAACACTCTCGAAGGGGGCCATGATGTGGTATCACAACTTAGCTCCTAGTTCCATAGATTCATTCTCCATGCTAGCGGACTCCTTCGTAATGGCACATTCCAGAGCTATCAAGGTAGCGACAAGGAAGTCCTACATCTTCAAAATCAAGCAAAGAGAAAACAAGATACTGCGGGAATTCGTGTCTCACTTTCAGATGGAACGGATGGAGCTACTACCGATATCCGATGACTGGGCAGTACAGGCCTTCACCCAAGGCCTGAACGAACGAAGCTCGGTGGCTTCAAAACAGCTGAAACAGAACTTGATCGAGTATCCAGCCATGACCTGGTCAGACGTCAACAAATGGTACCAGTCGAAGATTAGGGCCGAGGATGACTAGTTGGGAGCCCCTTCAGGTTCAGTATACCCAAGCAGGCTCCTAGAAAAGGAACCGAAACCAAACAAAGAAAGGTATCAGCCATACCTCAAAGATAGGAGGAACGCTCCGAGGCACAACCTACCCCGCAATGATCGAAGAATGGATCAGGGGTAGGACCCTTGAGGTCTCATCAACAGGACTAGGTTCGATTGAAATGTAGTGCCAACGGGTGCTCCCCACCTATCAGAATACAACTTCAACGTCGATATGTCAGACATCGTATTTGTTATCAGTAAAATCAGAGATGCCAAGTGGCCCAAACCTATACAGTCAGATCCTTCGCAAAGGAATTACAACTTAGTATGCAAGGTTCACAACACGCACAGCCACAGGACCAAGGATTGTCATCAGCTACGAGAAGAGGTAGCTCGCCTGCTTAACAAAGGACATCTCCGGGAATTCTTTAGCGATCGAGCCTAAAACCAGTCCCGAAAAAGGGAGGCATCCAAGAAGAACGAGATAAACGAGCTGCAACACGTCATCCACATGATCATGGGGGGCGCCAATGCACCGCAGGAGCCCTTAATGAGAAGAACAAAAATATCCATCACCAGAGAAAAGCGGACTCGGGGATATATCCCCGAAGACGCCCTCACGTTCAGCAAAGAGGACACCGAGACCCTGTCTCAACCCCACAACGACGCACTAGTAATCTCCTTTCTTGTAAGTTCTTTTCAAATAAAGCGTGTACTCGTTGATCTAGGTAGCTCGGCCAATATTGTCAGGTCGAGGGTAATAGAGCAGCTTGGATTGCTCAACCAAGTTGTGCCCGCCACTCGGATCCTCAACGAATTCAATATGGCAAGCGAAACAATGAAAGGAGAAATCACCCTCCTGGTTACCATGGCCGGCACGACCCAAGACACAAAATTCCATGTCATCGAAGGAGACATGAGATATAACGCCTTATTCGGGCGGCCGTGGATACACCAGATGAGAGCAGTGCCATCCACCCTTCACTAGATGATAAAATTCCCAACAAAGGATAGATTTAAAACCGTCTATGGGGTGCAGCACACGGCGAGGGAAATGTTTGCAATACTCGATGTGATACTAATGTTCGTACCTCCGCCCCCGAGTAAACCAAAGGGCAAATCGGGCCTCACCCTCGATCGAACTTGACAAAATGAAGTAAAAACCCATATCGCATCTTCGCCTCAGGAAGTTGTAACAAATCAATCCTGAGGCATCGCTAGCATATCCCACTTCAAGGAACAACCATCTCCCTTTTCGTTTCGAATTCAGAACTAACCCTTATGCAGGCACTCGACCGGAGCTGTCATAATGCTAACACTGCCTGAAAACCTTGAGGCTTCAAAAGCGCATCTGTTGCACTCTTTTCCTTTGACCGAGTTTTTGTCCCAAAAGAAGAGTTTTACCGGCAAGGTTTTTAACAAGGCAACGTCTGCGGGCTGCCTAAGGAAAACTCCGCAAATGCTCAAAACTTCTCTTGCAGACAACTTTTGAACGGTGAGGGGCATTCCCCCAGAAATCTACCCGCTCGAAAAGGTCATGGAATGCCAAATGGGGTTCCTATAAGAAAGCAATGAATCGGGACAAACGGTCGAACGAACTGTGTCTATACAGTCAGGCTCTAGTCGGAAAATATGTGTACTATTGTACAAATAGAGCTGATGGTTTCTGTAAGTAATAAAAACAACTCAGTACACCTTGAATGAACTCGGAGAAGTTTAAGACTATTATCATTTAGAATAGAAGGAGTGCTGCCCTAGCAGTAAAATAAGGGTGTAATTGCGATAAATGTTAAGAGGATGACATTTAGGCTTTTGATTGAGTAATTATTCAAAGAAAAGGGATTTCATGAATTGTATGAGATTAGAATACCCCCATAATATGAATCACGTTGGGATGCGATGAAATATGGTTATTGAAGTGTAGTATCGTCCTTAGGTGGATAAGGAAAATAACTTTAGATGTTCCCCTGTGAGACGTGAGCCTAGTGGTAATGTATTACGTAAGAGGTTTCAAGATATCAGTGGTAGATTATAGATCAACATTAAGGTGAATCAATAATAGGCAAAAAAAAGTTCCAAAGTATGAGATGAGATTAGGCTGTCATTCTTAAGATGAACAGTAATGAGGAAGAACTAAAGGACTTAGATTTATACATATAGGATAAACAGTGAGAGAGTAACCTGGAGTTAGGTAGCAAATCCCGATAATAATAAACCGACGTAAGTTCTATGCTATAGTATAACCTACCTAGATGTAGTAAATCTATAAGGATATATATACAAGGCTACAAAACTAGATATAGAAACAGTAGTAAGTTTAACAAAGTACCGAGCAAGGAACTTTAGTACACCTATATATACTGGGAGGAACAACTTGTCAAAGTTCTGTATGTGTTGCCAAAGTGAGGCATAGAGATTGGATAAAAACTGGAGGAAAAAGGACAGAAGAGTCACATAGGCGCACATACAAGGACAAAGTCGTACAGGCTCCATGACAGAAGGTCGCAACCGATAGAAAGAGTCCTAAAGTGGGGAATGCCTTAGCCTTTGGATTTATTCACATAATAGTTGCCAAGATGGAAAGGACAATATTAAAATATTTATAACATCTATGGTTTATGAGACTGATAATCGCTTCAGCCAACATTCGAGGACGAATAGTCCAAAGGGGGGAATGCTGTTACACCCCATATTCTTGTACGTATAAGTGCATCGTAAGTAAACTACTGTAAGACCAAAAATGAGATCATCTTTGAAAGTATATAAAGTAAGTTATCATATGTGATGACCCAAAAGGTCATCACTTATTTTCAAAGTAAATTCTGTGTTCCGAGACCTTAAAAACCTATTTTTGTTTCACCTCGATTTGCGTGCATAGTCTGAGCACGTTTCCGAAAAGCTTTTATGTGTAAATTAAGTGAAATAAGGAAATTTGCTTTTAAAATTGAATAAAGTTGACTTTGGTCAACATTCTTGGTAAACGGACCCGGACCCGTGATCCGACAGTCTCGTAGGGTTCGTAGTAAAATTTGGGACTTGGGCATATGCCCGGAATCGAATTCCGAGGTCCCAAGCACGAGGAATGAATTTTTAAAGAAAATTATTTTCTAGAAAAATATAAAGGTTTATAGAAGTGAATTGATGTAATTCTTGATGTTATCGGGTCTGTATCTTGGTTCCGGTGCCCAGTACAAGTTTGAAATAATAAATAAGTTGAATCTGTGAAATTTGGTAAAGATCGAAATTGGTTTGGTATAAAATGGAACTGTGGTTGAGAAGATAGTAATTTTGATGTTCTTGAGTGATTTCATGAATTTGAGGTTCAATTCATAGTTGTTGATGTTAATTCGATGATTTGATCACACGAGCAAGTGCGTAGGATGTTTTTAGACTTGTGTGCATGTTTGGTTTGGAGCCCCGAGGGCTTGGGTGAGTTTTGGATATGTCACAGAGTAAAATTTGACTTAGGAGCAAGTGCTGGTATCTAGTATTTTTGCCCAGCCCTATGATCTCGCAATTGCGAGATCAGGCTTCGCAACTGCGAAGTGGACATGATTGGTAAGTGCGACCCCAGGGTCGCAAATGTGAACGAAGCATGGGCAGGCCCTTTTCGCAAATGCGAACACAGGGTGGGAATTGCTAAGCCCCTCTTTCGCAAATGTGATGTTACCTTCGGGTTTTGACCATGTGGGCCCGGGGTCGATATTTTTGACTTTTTGGTGAAATCATTAGAAAACCTATTTTCATGCAATAGAATTGATTCATTTAGCATTTATTGATATCGTTAAGTAAATTGTGGCTAGATACAAGCAAATTGGCGGTGGAAAGAAGAGGTAAAACAATAGTTGAGGCTTGAATTGTTTTCGTGGCATTGAGGTAAGTGTTTGGTCTAACCTTAGCCTGAGGCATTAGGAGTCGTGTCTTATTTGCTATGTGTTAATTGTTGAGTACGACGTATAGGCATGGTGAAGAGTATCTATACGTCGGTGTCAAGCATGCCCCTTAGTCTCATATTGTAATTGTTGTGATGCCGTTGTGATTTATTCATGCTTAATATGATGATTATCATTGTTGATTCCCTTGTCGGGATGTTATTGTTTATAGTATTGTCTCCCTTGCCAGGATGTTGTTGTTATACCCTTGTTCCCTTGCCGGGATTCTTTTATGATTGATGATGAGTTGGATATGAGATCGGGTTGCACGCCGCAATGGTGTTATATGATTTGGGATCAGCTTGCATGCCGCAACGGAATTATATGATTTGGTATAGGGTTGCACGCCGCAACGGTATTATATGATTTGGGATCGGGTTGCACGCCGCAACAAGATATAATGAAAGTGAATATTGTGTTTGATTTCCTTATTCTTGTTGACAATTGAATTATGGTTTTTCTTTACATTCCTCTATTTGTATTATGTTGTTACGTGATACTCCCCGCAACATGCTTTCCCCCTCCAATCTTTAACTGTAAATATATGCCTTTATTTTTCCACTGTATATGATTTAGCTGCACAAGTTTATGTTGTAGTTTGGTCCTAGCCTCGTCACTACTTCGCCGAGGTTAGGCTAGGCACTTACCAGCACATGTGGTCGGTTGTGTTGATACTACATTCTGCACTGTGTGCAGATCCCGGTGCTGTAGCTTTTGGACCATAGTGAGGTTGCTGCCTTCAGTCCATCAGGCAACCCAAGGTAGTCCTACAGGTGTCTGCTGGCCTTGGCGTCCCCTTCCTATCTAGTTTTTCTTCTGTTCTTTACTATTTCAGAGACAGACATGTATCTATCTTTCAAACCTCTGTTTGTAGTATCCGTAGATAGTTCGTGACGTTGTGACACAAAATTCTGGGTAGAGTTGTATTTCGGATTCATGTATCAGTGTTTGGTTCAACTATTAAGTTTTCGTCTTCTGCATTTCTAGTTATTTTTAATTATTCTGTTGTTGATTACCTATTATATTAAACTGTTAATAAGGCTAAGTAAAAAGGGGCAATGAATCTATAATACTCGGCTTGCCTAACTTTCACAAGTAGGTACCATCACGACTCCCGAGGGTGGGAAATCCGCGTCGTGACAAGTTGGTATCAAAGCTCTAGTTTTCTTAGGTGTCACAGTTCACGGACAAGCTTAGTAGAGTCTGAGGGATCGGTATAGAGAAGTTTGTATTTATCCTAGAGGCTACAAGTTAGGAAAAAAAAACTTCACATTTATTCTTTCCTGTCGTGCGACTTGATTTCTCAATGCTGATTGAACTTTCACTCTATTCTTTCACAGATTGTGAGAACACGTATCGCTTCATCAGCTTACTAGTAGCTCGAGCCCCTGGTAGCAGCTCCTGTAAGGGGCAGAGGCAAAGGCCGTGCTAGGGCCCGAGGTAGAGGTAGAGCTCAGCCTAGAGCTCGAGCAGAAGCACCAGTGGAGGAGCCTAAAGTTTAGTTTGACGATGAGGTTCCAGCCCAGTCAGTTCCAACGAGACCAGCTCAGGTCCTAGAGGGGTTCATTGCCACCCCGGTACTTCAGGATGCTCTGGTCCTTCTAGTGTGCCTTATGGAGAGTGTCGCCCAAGCAGGCTTTCTTCCTGTAGCACCAGCCATCTCTCAGGCTGGAGGAGGAGCCTAGATTTCTGCTACTGGCACTTCGGAGTAGATGTCTCCCCAGTTTCAGACACAACAACCCAGCCAGTTGGGGTAGTTCGGCCGGGTGTTGTGGCGCAGACTGGTGATGGGTCAGCTATGTCTGCTGATGCTTTGTGGAGGTTGGACAAGTTTACCAAGCTCTTCACTACCACTTATAACGATGCATCTTCTGAGGATCCCTAGTATTATTTAGACAACTATCATGAGGTTCTCAAGAACATGGGTACAGTGGAGACCAATGGGGTCGACTTTATTGCTTTTCGTCTGTTAAGATCCGCCAAGGCTTGGTGGAGAGATTAGCTGGGTCACCAGTTTTGACTTGGGATCAGTTTACTCAGCTATTTCTGGAGAAGTTTCTTCCTATCACTCAGAGGGAGAACTATTGGAGGAAGTTTGAGCATCTCCAGCAGGGTTCTATGACTGTTACTCAGTACGAGACCAGATTTAATGATTTGGCCCGCCATGCTCTTCTTATAGTTCCCACTGAGAGAGAGAGAGTGAGGAGGTTCATTGAGGGACTTGTTTAGCCTATTCGACATCAGATGGCTAAGGAGACAGGGAGCAAGATTTCCTTTTAGGATGCAGCCAATGTGGCTAGGAGAGTTGAGATGGTTCTATCACAGGGGGGTTGGTCAGGGGTCTGACAAGAGACCTCGTCATTCTGGTAGGTTCAGTAGTGCCTCATCTGGAGGCAGGGATTCTTTTGGTAGGGGCCATCCTTCCAGGCTGTTTCATTCGGCACTACAGGCTTCTCATAGTGCCTCGGCTGGCCGTGGTTCTCACATATAGTATTCTGATCAGCAGTCTTATAGTGCATCACTAGCTCCTATCAGTGCACCTCCACTCTAGAGTTTCCAGGGTCGTCAGTTACAGCAGTCGAAGGCTTGTTTTACTTGTGGAAACACGAGGCATATTGTTAGATTTTTCCCTCGAGCACCGAGCAGTTCTCAGCACCAGGGTTCCTGTGCCATGGTTCAGGCATTGAGTGTTCCACCGCCTGCCCAGCTAGCTAGAGGTGGAGGTAGGAGTGCTAGAGGTGGAGGTAGAGGTGTTAGAGGTGGAGCTCAGGCCATTAGAGGTGGAGGCCAACTAGCATGAGGTCGTCCCAGGGATGTAGTTCAGAGTGGTAGGGCCCAACCCCGATGTTATGCTCTTCCAGTTAGGCCTGAGGCTGAGGCTTCTGATGCAGTTATCACAGTTACTATTTTGGTTTTAGTAAGGATGCTTCAGTACTATTTGATCCAAGGTCTACATACTCCTATATGTAATCTTATTTTGCACAATATTTGATCATGCCTAGTGATTCTTTGAGTGCTCCTGTTTATGTGTCTACACCGGTGGGTGGTTCTATTATGGTAGATCGTGTTCATCATTCTTGTATAGTTGTGATTGAGGTTCTCGATACCCGAGTAGACTTGTTACTATTGGATATGGTGGATTTTGACGTCATATTGCGGATGGATTGGTTATCACCTTACCATGCTATCTTGGACTATCATGCCAAGACTGTGACCTTAGCCTTGCCGAGGATTCCTCATTTAGAGTAGAGAGGGACTCTTGGTAATTTTACCCATAGTGTTCTCTCATATATGAAGGCTCAGCGTATAGTCGGGATGGAATGTTTGGCCTATTTGGCATATGTTAGTGATTCTAGTGATGAGGTTCCTTCTATGGATTCTGTGCCTATTGTTCGTGAGTTTCCTAAGGTGTTCCCTTCAGTCCTGCCTGAGATGCTACCCGACAGGGATATTGACTTCTGCATTGATTTGGCTCCGGGAACTCAGCCCATTTCTATTTTGCCATATCGTATGGCCCCACCAGAGTTGAAAGAACTGAAGGAGCAGCTGCAAGACTTGCTTGATAAAGGCTTTATTAGACCTAGTGTCTCGCCCTGGGGTGCGCCGGTGTTATTTGTGAAGAAGAATGATGGGTCTATGAGGATATGTATAGATTACCGACAGTTGAAAAAGGTTACAATCAAGAATAAATATCCATTGTCGAGGATTGATGATTTGTTTGATCAGTTTCAGGGAGCCAAGGTATTCTCGAAGATTCACTTGAGATCTAGCTACCATCAGTTAAGGATTAGGGCATCTGCCTAAGACAGCTTTCCGCACTCGGTATGAGCATTATGAGTCCTTGGTGATGTCATTTGGGTTGACAAATGCCCCAGCAACTTTTATGGATTTGATGAATTGAGTGTTCAAGCCTTACTTGGATTGGTTCGTGATAGTATTCATTGATGGTATTTTAATTTATTCCCACAGTCGGGAGGAGCATGAGCAGCATCTGAGAGTTGTTCTTCAGACTTTGAGAGATAGTCAATTGTATGCTAAGTTTTGAAGTGTGAGTTTTGGATGGGATCAATTGCTTTCTTGGGTTATGTTGTATTAGCAGAGGGTATTTAGGTGGATCCGAAGAAAATAGAGGCAGTCAAGGACTGGCCTAGACCCACATCAGCTACAGAGATCCAGAGTTTCTTGGGTTTGGCGGGCTATTACCTTCAGTTTGTGGAGGGGTTTTCATCTATTGCAGCCCCGATGACTAGGTTGACATAGAAGGGTGCCCAGTTCAGGTGGTCGGACAAGTGTGAGGTGATCTTTCAGAAGCTCAAGACAACTTTGACTACAGTGCCGGTATTGGTTTTGCCCATAGGTTCAGGGCCATATATAGTTTATTGTGACGCATCTCGTATTGGACTTGGTGCGATATTGATGCAGGATGGCAAGGTCATTGCTTTTACTTCGCGATAGTTGAAGATTCATGAGAAGAATTATCCAGTTCATGAATTGGAGTTAGCAACCATTGTTCATGCGCTAAAGATTTGGAGGCACTATTTATGCGACAAGTCATGTGAGGTGTTCACGGATCACAAGAATTTACAATACTTGTTCAAGTAGAAGGAGCTAAATTTGAGGTAGAGAAGGTGGTTAGAGCTATTGAAAGACTACGATATCACCATCTTATACCATCCGGGGAAGGCCAATGTAGTGGCTGATTCTTTGAGTAGGAAGTCAGCCAGTATGGCCAGTCTTGCATATATTTCGGTTTGTTAGAGATTGCTTGCTTTGGATGTTCAGGCTTTGGCCAATCAGTTCGTGAGGTTGAATGTCTCTAAGCCTAGCCGTGTGTTAGCTTGCACAATGGCTCGTTCTTCATTATTGGAGCATATTTGAGATTGGCAGTATGATGATCCCCATTTGTGTGTCCTAAAGGACATGGTGCGGCATGGTGGTGTCAAGCAGGTCACAGTTGGGGATGATGGAGTTTTGAGGATGCAGGGTCGTATTTGCGCACCTAATGTAGATGGACTTCGAGAGTTGATTCTAGAAGAGGCCCATAGTTCCCGGTACCCTATTCATCCGGGCGCCTCTAAGATGTATTAGGATTTGCGGTAGCATTATTGGTGGAGGATGATGAAGAAGGATATTGTTGCATATGTGGCTCGATGTTTGAATTGTCAGCAGATAAAGTACGAACATCAGAGACCTAGTGGTTTGTTTCTCGAGGATTGAGCTTCCCAAGTGGAAGTGGGAGCGTATCACTATGGACTTTGTTGTTGGACTTCCATGGACTTAGAGGAAGTTCAATGCAGTGTGTGTTATTTGTAATAGGCTGACCAAGTCAGCACATTTTATTCCTGTGGTAGTCTCATATTCTTATGAGAGGTTAGCTGAGATCTATATCCGAGAGATTGTTCGTCTTTATGGTGTGCCCATTTCTATCATTTCTGACCGACATACGTAGTTTACCTCGCATTTTTGGAGGGAAGTTCAGTGTGAGTTGGGCACACGAGTCGAGTTGAGCACAACATTTCATCCTTAGACGGACGGGTAGTTCGAGCGTACTATTCAGATTTTGGAGGATATGCTACGAGCTTGTGTTATTGACTTTGGAGGCTCGTGGGACCAATATTTACCTTTAGCGGAGTTTGCCTACAACAACAGTTACCAGTCGAGAATCCAGATGGCTCCTTATGAGGCTTTATATGGTAGCCAATGTCGATCGCCGGTTGGATGGTTTGAGCCGAGAGAGGCTCGGTTGTTGGATACAGATCTAGTACAGGATGCCTTGGACAAGGTCAGGATCATTTAGGATAGGCTTCATATAGCTCAGTCTAGGAAAATGAGTTATGCCGAGCATAAGGTTCGTGTTGTGGCATCCATGGTCAGCGAGCAGGTGTTGCTTCGGGTGTCGCCTATGAAGGGCGTGATGAGATTTGGAAAGAAGGGCAAGCTTAGCCCTAGATTCATTGGCCCATTTGAGATTCTTGATCGAGTGGGAAAGGTGGCTTACAGACTTGCATTACCGCCGGGTTTATTAACTGCGCATCCAGTATTTCATGTGTCCATGCTTCGGAAGTATCACGGCGATCCATCCCACGTGTTAGACTTCAGCACTGTCCAGTTGGACAAGGACTTGTCCTATGAGGAGGAGCTGGTAGCTATTCTAGATTGGCAGGATCGTCAGTTGAGATCGAAGAGTTTCCCCTCTGTTCGTGCTCAGTGGAGAGGTCAGTCTGTTGAGACAACGACCTGGGAGTCTAAGTCAGATATGCGAAGACGATATCCCCATCTTTTCTCCTACTCAGGTAATTTTCTTATGTCCGTTCGAGGATGAATAATTATTTTAGACGTGGAGAATGTGATGACCCAAAAGGTTATCACTTGTATTGAAAGTAAATTCTATGTTTCGAGGCCTTAAAACCCTCTTTTTTGTCTCACCTCGATTTGTGTGCGCAGTCCGGGAGCATTTCCGAAAAGCTTTTATGTGAAAATGAAGTGAAATAAAGAAATTGGCTTTTAAAATTGAATAAAGTTGACTTTGGTCAACATTCTTTGTAAACGGACCCAGACCCGTGATCCGACGGTCTCGTCGAGTCCGTAGTAAAATTTCGGACTTGGGCGTATGCCCGAAACAGAATTCCGAGGTCCCAAACCCGAGGAATGAATTTTTAAAGAAAATTATTTTCTTGAAAAATATAAAGGTTTTTGAAGTGAATTGATGTAATTATTGATGTTATCGGGCCCGTATCTTGGTTCCGGAGCCCGATACAAGCTTGAAATAATAAATAAGTTGAATCTGTGAAATTTGGTAAAGATCGGAATTGGTTTGGTATAAAAATGACCTGTGGTTGAGAAGATCGTAATTTTGATGTTCTTGAGTGATTTCATAAATATGAGGTTCAATTCATAGTTGTTGATGTTAATTCGATGATTTGATCGCACGAGCAAGTCGGTAGGATGTTTTTAGACTTACGTGCATGTTTGGTTTGGAGCCCCAAAGGCTCGGGTGGGTTTTGGATAGGCCATAGAGTGAAATTGGACTTAGGAGCAAATGCTGGTATCTGGTATTTTTGCCCAGGCCTCTGATCTCGTAATTGTGAGATCAGGCTTCGCAATGAAGTGGACAAGCTTGGTAAATGCGACCCCAGGGTCGCAGCCTGGGCAGGCTCTTTTCGCAAATGCGAACCCAGGGTGGGAATTGCGAAGCCCCCCTTTTGCAAATGCGAAGGTGACCGGATTCTTCATTGGTCACAAATGCGACAGATTCTTCGCATTTGGGAAGATAGCAGGTTCCAAAGGGGTTCGCAATTGCGAACCCTGGTCGTAATTGTGACGTCTGCGACCTGCTAAATCATAACTTAGCCGAAAATTTCTCATTTTTCAAACTCTCTCAAACCTAAAACATCTTTGGGCGGTTTTTCAAAGGCAACTACTCCTCTAAATCATTAGTAAGTCATTTCTAACTCATTTCTTTCAATTTAATCCATCTTTTTACATAATTTCATTTCAAAATCAAGGGTTTTCATGGGGGAAATTGAGTGCTTTGGATAGAACTTAGGATATTTGAATTTTGGGGATTTGGACCTCAATTTGAAGTCCGATTTCAAAACAAATTATATATTTGAGTTCGTGGGTGAATGGGTAATCGGATTTTGGTTCGAACCTCGGGTTTCGACCATGTGGGTCCGGGATTGATTTTTTGACTTTTTGGGGAAATCATTGGAAAACCTATTTTCATGCGTTAGAATTGATTCATATAGTATTTATTGATATTGTTATGTAAATTGTGGCTAGATACAAGCGAATTGGTGGTGGAAATAAGAGGTAAAGCAATAGTTGAGGCTTGAATTGTGTTCGTGGCATTGAGGTAAGTGTTTGGTCTAACTTTAGCTTGAGGGATTAGGAGTCGTGTCTTATTTTCTATGTTTTAACTGCCGAGTATGACGTATAAGCATGGTGATGAGTATCTATACATCAGTGTCAAGCATGCCCGTGAGTCTCGTATTGTAATTGTTGTGACTCCGTTGTGATTTATTCAAGCTTAATATGATGATTATCATTGTTGATTCCCTTGCCGGGATGTTATTGTTTATGTTATTGTCTCCTTGCCGGGATGTTGTTGTTATACCCTTGTTCCCTTGCCGGGATTCTTTTATGATTGATGTTGAGTTATTTATGGGATCGGGTTGCACTCCGCAACAGTATTATATGATTTGGGATCGAGTTGCTCACCACAACGGTATTATATGATTTGGGATCGGGTTGCACGCCACAATGGTATTATATGATTTGGAATATGGTTGCACGCTGCAACGGTATTATATGATTTGGGATTGGGTTACATGCCGCAATGGTATTATATGATTTGGGATCGGGTTGCACGCTGCAACGGTATTATATGTTTTGGGATCGGGTTACATGTCGCAAGGGTATTATATGATTTGAGATCGGGTTGCACACCGTAACAAGAAAGAATGAAAGTGAATATTGTGTTTGATTTCCTTGTTCTTGTTGGCAATTGAATTATGGTTTTTCTTTACATTCCTCTAATAGTATTCTGTTGTTACCTGATACTCCCCCCAGCATGCTTTCCCCCTCCTATCTTTATCTATAAATATCTGCCTTTACTTTTCCACTGTATATGATTTAACTACACAGATTTATTTGGTAGTCTAGTCCTAGCCTCGTCACTACTTCGCCGAGGTTAAGCTAGGCACTTACAAGAACATGGGGTCGGTTGTGCTGATACTACACTCTGCACTATGTGTAGATCCCGGTGTTGCAGCATTTGAACCACAGTGAGGTTGCTGCCTTCAGTCCATCGGGCAACCCGAGGTAGTCTTGCAGGCATCCGCAGGCCTTGGTATCTCCTTCTATCTTCTCATTATGTTTCTTTTATGTATTTCAGAGACAACTTTGTATCTATCTTTCAGACCTCTGTTTGTAGTATTCGTAGATAGTCCGTGACGTTGTGACACCAAATTCTGGGTAGAGTTGTATTTCAAATTCATGTATCAGTGTTTGGTTAAACTATTAGGTTTTCGTCTTCCGCATTTCTGGTTATTTTTAATTATTCCTTTGTTGATTACCTATTATATTGAACTGTTAAAAAGGCTAAGTAAAAAGGGTAATGAATCTATAACACTCGGCTTGCCTAGCTTTCACGAGTAGGCGCCATCACGACTCTTGAGGGTGAGAAATCTGGGTCGCGACATCATATTACCTCGGATGTTACATATATTGAAGATCACGAATAACAAGTACAAAGAGGGTTGGAAGGGTTAGAAGCTAAGGATTTGAAGAAAATATTGTTTCGTCAAAAGTCGACAAGTTGGGAATGTTATAACATGTACTTTTAGGGTTACACTAGGGTGTTTAACACTATAAGGAGGTTATGTTATAAGTTATGTTAGTCGTATGATAGCCGTGTGTTATGTTTTGAAGTTAACTGAGTTGTGGAACAAAATTCGATGAAAGTCATCACAAGTTATGTTCATAGGTTTTACAGAAATTTTAGTCAAATTTTACTGCGATTTTCTCCCAATATACTTAGAGTTACGGGGTGTTCCACCCATCAAATTGAATATATACAAGCCTATTTTCTAACGCATTAAAACGTTTGTCAATATGATATTTGAGTTGAGAGATATATGAGTTTTTGTGAGACTGCATAGACTGCTAGGTGACAAGTAGGTGTGTCACCTACTTGCTTAAATGAGAGTCCTAAAATGGGCCAGTTCGGGTATCCAAAGAGACATTTTAAAGGCCTATTTTGTTCATATAATACACCAATAAGAGTGCACAATTACCAAACCTTAACCTCTGCAAACATCCTCCCAAAAATTGAACACAAACCCTAATTGAATTTCTCTCCTTTTCAAGTTCTAGTTGGAGGAAAAACCTTGAGTTTGAAGAACCAAGATAGGAGCTGAGTTATTAAAAAAATAAGGTAAGTTTACTGCTCTCTTTCATCTATTTTTTCTGCTGGGTATGTGTGAAAATTCATTCTATAATTGTAAGAACACACGGGACGGTGATCGGAAGCCTTGAGTTTGAGATATTCACTTGTAGCGGACTGTTTTGTGGACTGTAATGTGTTGCTGTTGGATTGCGTGTATTACTACTGGTTTATGGAGCTTTTGAGGAGGAATGGTATGGAGAAACACCACATAAATTCAGGATGGTGGGATGGTAGTCCGTCATAATATTTTTGGGTCGTTTAACACTACTACGGTGGTCGTTTCGTGTATGAAGAGATTGGGGTGTCTTGGGCTATTTTGTAGTATTTATGGTGTATATAAGGTTGGAAAAATGAAAATATGTTGTTATTGTTGTGTTCTTATGTTGTTGGTGTTATCTTGAATTTGGAGGAAGTAAAGATTATAGGGGAGATGCTGCCCGTTTTGATACAAAATAAGCTTGTCGTTCGTTGTGCAATAGTTTGCACCTTTCGTAACTTAATGATATTATTATTATCATTGTTGTAGATTAAGGTGCGAAGATAAGTTCAACTTGGTGATTGGAAAAATTGTGATAAGGTATGTTAAGGCTAAACCTTTTCTTCATTTTGGCATGATCCCATAACTACATGCGTTTGATAACGAGGCATAAAGAGAAGTTCGTACTCCGGAATTTATATACATTATCCTAGTCTCATAAGCTACAGTATTCTCCCTATCGGGACTTCATATTCAATTTAGTTTTGTCTTCTTTCAGCCAAGAGAGTAGAGAGTCTATATATATGTAGTATTACAGTATTTTCACCAACATCGAGCTATAATCGATGGGCAGGACCCTATTGGGAAACCTCTGATCAGATGGTAAGTTATATACCGAGCCAACTATGGTTGAGCGCCTATGAGTGATCCTAGAATAGCCGAGATACAAAGCCTAGTATGGCCGAGCGCCTATGAGCGAGCCTACTACAACAAAGCAGTTACATATACCGATCCTTATAGGACCGAACAACTATTTTACTTAATATCGAGAGAGGTGAGTCAGTATCAGCAAGTAATCGTATTTACATATTATATTTGACTCCCAGGTACTTTCATTTATTATATTATCAATTTTGTTTTAGCTTTCAATTATTTTGTTGTTACATACTTGGTACATTATTTTGTACTGACGTCCCTTTTGCTGAGGACTCTGCATTTCATGCCTGCAGGTCCTGAAAGACAAGTGGATAGACCTTCTTTGTAGACAAAGTCAAATATTAGCTCTATACCTTAGAGTCCATTTTATATATACATGTTTGATGGGTAGGTCGAGGCCCTTTCCCGACCATGATACAAATCAGTTATCCTTAGAGGCTTGTAGATGAGTCCTGTACATTTTTTATATCAGTATTGTGGCTTTATTAGACCTATGTAGATGTTTAGTTTGGTATTGCTGGTAGTAGACATTATTTTCAAATGATTTAGAATATGGCCTCATCGGCCTAAGTTGAGGGTTACCCCTCCAAAGTTCATAGTTACAGAGTGGTACGCTCGAGCCGAGTATTGTACTAGGTGCGGGCCACCTCTCTTTAGGTTTAGGGCATGATATTTTCATCATGTTTAAATTTCCGAAATAACCCTATATATTTGTGTAAATAGTGTTTTAAGTTTTACAGGTAACTCGGGAGGTAATCGCTCTACAAAAGGAGCAATTATTGCTTTGGTTTCCATTCACAACGTTCACATCCCTTGATTATGGCAAACATAATCGATAATAACCAATTGTTTATTCTTTTTCCCCTAACCGCTCAAACATTTATCTCGAATATCCGTAACATCCAAATTCGCATTAATAGCTCCACCTGAAATTATCCATTACTCATGACACCATCCTATGTAAAAGATCTTTCCTCGAAACATATAACCATTATCATAACAACTCGATTAGTTACATTCATCATTGGATCCAGAACTATACATGACATGATTCCCATAACACCAGGGATATGTATGAATCTCAGGAACCAGGGTTCGACCCCCATTTTTTCAGAAAATACATCAACCTCAATGATTTCTGTTACGCCCCGCAATATTTGTTATACCCCACAATATTACGATGATGTTACGTTCGGCAGTATTGCATTATGGTGATGTTACGCTTCGCAGTATTAAGGTACGACGATGTTGCACCCTGTAGTATTGTACGTTGAATTTGTCATAAGGTAATTGACATCAGTCCAAGTAAAAGATTATTTGGAGAATATAAGGAATATGCTATGTCGCAAGTGATGAGTAAATTCGTGAAGGTGAAAGGGAAAATAAGTCAAAGAAAATGAATTTTCGTCAAAGTTTGGCATTTTGGGGTAAAATATGACCCGAGCTAAAATACCCGGTATTTATGGACTAGTTCCATACAAGGTATCATATGGTTATGATAGTAAGGTGTATAAAGTGTATTAAAAGTGAGTAGTATTTTATGTAATTTGAGATAATTCTTAATTATATGGGTAATTGGTTAATTGTTGGACTAGTGGGTGAATTAATGAATTGTTTAAGGAAAAGTGGTGAATAATTGGGTAAGTGAGTATGCATTAACGTGGCAACCAAGGGATTTGTTTAAAGCACAACTATATGACTCTTGAATCATTTTTGCAAGGTGTCAACATTTAATGAAATGATCACCTTCATTTCATTGGGCTGAAATAATGTTATAAAAAGAATGTTAATCTATACATTCTTGATAATTATAGAATGTATAGTTTAACAATGGAGCTTCTTGGATAAGTCTTTCTAAGGCAGCGTTCTTCCTCCAAATTAGAAAAATGAAAGACTAGCTTTCCATTTGGTATTTGAAACAATGCATATTGGAATCTTGCTTATATCTTGATGCATAGTAACAAATGGAGCTCTCATTTTTAAGGGATCTCTTTACTTCATTAAGGTGTGATGCTAAGCTTTATAAGTAATGGATTTTCTACAAGAAAATTCATACGAAATTATATTGCGTAATAACAATGGTATTTTTCGATTCTAAGAGAGTACAGTGCAATCTTTCTCAAGAAACCATATGTATTTTCCCCTATTCCGATCCACCGTTATGTGTTTCATCGCAATTAACGTGTATCAGAGGATTGTCAAGAGAATTGACTCAGGCATGTTAAGGCTATCCCTTCTTTCTTTTGGCATGGTCAAAATTATACTGAAGAAACGAGCAAATACACAGTTTCTATAAATTACTCTATTCATAGAAATAATAGGGGTGTCTATATTTTTGATTCCCTATGAGAATTATTATTTTCTTCTGTTCATGGGTCTTAGAATAATACGCAGTTGGAAAAATTTATCCGGAAGGAATATTGAGATTATTACGTATTTTTCATACATTTCACTCATTTATACATGTGCATTGACCCATGAGAAGATGGCGTTATATACGCGTATATATGTAAATATATGTATATGGGATATGGGAAAAGGTTACGACGTTGTTTACCGTGAAAATGGTAACAACAATTAAATTTGTAAATGGGATTCTAAAAATATGTGATCTATGAGCTAGTTTTTAGGGCAGTCGATGCCAGAAATGCTAAGTGTAAAGATAAGATACGATAGCAGTAAGGAAACCGAAGGGGGCTGTTGCCCGAGCATGGAGCAGATCGATGGAGGCCTCGAGGCCGAGGCTTTAGCCGGGATCTATCTATTAGGGATAGTTGGGGAAGGGATAACAAGCTGAAATACGATTAAGCAAGGCTTTTTATGGCCAATGTATAGCTAGACAGGCAGAACAAATAAGAAAACAATAGATGCGAGGCGGCCTCGGGCCAATAAGAACAAATGACTTAGAAGAAAAGAGAGAGAGAAAGATATTATTGCACTTGTGGGGAAATGGAGCAACCTGCTTTACAAGGTAGGGCGAGCCCCCTTTATATAGGAAGAGAGACTCAATTATAAACATATGGAGACAAAACGTAAAGTGTAGATATGGGATGGCTTGATGTGATGCCTCAGCGCAGGCTCTAGATAGGCCGACCTTTGTCAGGTCGAGTCATGTGATTCGGGAACTTCCCCCTTTCTTGTTACAGCCTGTTGTATTAGTCGAAATGCAACACTTTTCGGATCAGTTTGAGGCGAACCCCGAGGGTGAGTCTTGACCTTATCTTCGAACTTAGAAGGTCATGACCGCGAGATAGCCCTATGTTGGGGAATCCGGACCCCCGAATTTACCGTACACGGATAGACTCCGTGTTTCTTAGAGTAAGGGCGACGCAAAGCGATGAGAAACGGTTCTGAACTCTTGCTTCCTCCGGTGTCCTTGAGAGCGGCTATGGGCTACCAGGGCGTGCAATGTGTGTCATTACTACAGATTTTAACATTGACCACGGTGGTTGGCCTCCTTTAATGTACACACGATGTTCTTATAAATATTCGCCTCTACCCTTTTGAGTCTTATCTTGCATCAAGAACCCTTTATTGAAGTTTGTTTTCCCTTGCCTTTGCTTCTCTTTTTAGGAGCGTGACTCCCCTCCCTTTCTTCTTCTCTTGGACTTTCTCAAGGATGGTGAATACTTCAACTGCTGTTTCTCAGGAGATCGCGGGCTCGTCTTCTTCGTTCCTCTCCTGAGGTGAAGTGGCCGCTCCGCCTCGCGTCGAGGAATGTGTCCCAGGGCCTTTTGCGATGACATCAGATTTCAGGGTTCAGAGACCCTCCTCAAAGTCAGGGAGCCGCGAGCCGGTAGCTCGATATGTTTGCTCCATAACGGATGAAGAGAGAGTGAGGGCCGATTGTTGCTGGGGGGATGCAATGGTTGTGGAGATTCCTTCTCAGGATGAAGACATCACTGCTCACAGGGCCGGTTTTTTGAGCGTGTACACCTATCCATTCACTTTGGGGCCGGTGGGACCGTCTTTGCCATCGATTGACCCGGTGATTCTTTGGGTTAGATTCATCCTTTGGGTTACCAGGTGAATTTGGGTTAGATTCATACTTCGTTCTGACGCGTGGTATATATAATTAGGCATTACTCGGGGAATGGTGGATGGAATGCTCTTCGCTCTGAATCATTTGATCTGGATGTATAGTCCTCATCTCCTTCGCGGGGGATTAATCAAGCTTAGCTGCCGATCCCCGAGATCCCTTTTTGCATGTACCGAGGAATTTGGGGATGGCAGATGGTTGAGTCGGTTCATCCAGGCGAGGATGTCTGATTTGATCCCGGTGCAAGGGATTCCATTCCATGAGAAGTGGAACGCTGGGTGTAAGTGAATGTGAGGCCTTTATTTCCCTTTGATGTTTTCTCTTTATGTCCTTGATTCCATTGTTTCTTTCCCTTTGTTTTTTCAGCCGTAACGATCTATCCTGGAGCGGTGCCGGATCTTTAGAGTTAGGTTGGTCGTTTGTACTCGATCTTCACGTACAACGATTGCACGTGGCAGGATTTATCTCAGGCCCGGTGGGAAGCAAAAGACCATGGTGAGTTCCGAGCTTTGATGCATCCACGGTTTTAGCGCAGCGTGCTTCTAGTGTCTCTGTCCTTTCTGTGCCTTTGACCTCCACATCTACGCAGGCCTGGGAGGAATGTTACTGACAAAGGAGGTACCGCCTGATGGAGGGGACGTCCCAGTACCTGGAGAGGAGAAGAAAAGGCAAATGGGCATGTTGGCCGAGCCACCGAAGATCAAAAGGTCCAAAGTGGAGAAGTCCAAAGTTGATTAACCAGTCCCATCCTTTGAGGCGGTAAAAAATCCCCGTGCTGAAAGTGAGAGGGAAAGCAGCTTCTCGACACCCCTCGAAGGTAATTCGAGATTGGTTGCCCCTCGGGTTGAAGGGACAAATGCTTCTGGACAGGAGTCTGATGCTGACGCGACCCGTCCTTATGGTGGAGAGGCAATGGACGGGCTATCAGGCACTGTCCTTGACTCGATAATTGACTAGAATCCTTCTCAAGCTAGGATGCCCTGAGTAGGCGATCTGGAGGAGCCTCTATTGGAGAACTGGGATGAACGAGGGGTGGAAATTATGCCTGACCCTGCAAGCCCAGTGGTTATTGTTGATTCTTTAGAAGGGGAAGTGCTTCCATCCCCCGGATTGCAAGATGAGCCTCGCCGGGGTCTTTCTCGAGGAGGGAGCACTGATCGAAGGTAGAGACGCCCTCAGGAGACCGACGACCATTGTAGAGGGTAGCTTAGGTGTCACTGCCTCCTTTATTTTTGGCGAGATGGGCAGTCTTTGTGAGCGGGTAACTTCTCCTGTAACTTCACTTGTCTTTATTTGTTGTTCCAAGCCACTCCGATCTTCATTCTCTTGACCTTTCACGTGATTTTAGGCCGAAACACTTTAGAATCAGGCCTTCGCCCAGTATCAAGATGAGGTGAGCCGCTGGGAACATGAAAAAGCCTTCTTAATCGAAAAGGTTATTCATCCCCTGTTCTAATTATTGTTTGAGTTTCTGCTGGATTTTATTGTTTCTAACCCCTTGGGACCTGATTCATGCAGTTTGAGAAGGAGAGGCTTTTACTGAGGGGGGAGATTCGGGCCAAGGATGCTGAAATCTTCGAGCTCGGTCGTCGTGCGGACGGGGTCGTCTCGGAAAGGGACAACCTTAGGAGGAGAGTCACCTCGATTGAGCGTCATCTTCAGGATGCAATAGAGGATAGTGGCAAGTATAGGAGTCTTCGTTCCAGGCTGGTGGCTGCACTGCTTCGGATCTGAGCTGAGGCCGAGGCTCTTGTATCTTTACATGGAGAGGGAGCGGTCGCTGAAGATTCTTGTGTTGAGAGGACCCTTGAGGGGGAAGACCTAGTTTTTCCTCGAGCTATGGACCATGTTCGTCCGGACCTTCGAAGGTTAACCATCGAGGGCACATTGGAAGGCAACTCGAGTGGCGTTAAAAATGGGGGTGAGTCCCCAGAGAGAGGGGATTCTGTCGAGAAGGGACCGATAGAGGATCTATGACCGCTTGGATACAACCTTTGAGGCTACCGATCTGGCGATAGATTTAGACTGTGTTGTTTTTTCCTGTTGATCTCCCTGTTGATCTCCCTATCTGTATAGAAAACTTTTATTTTGGCGTATTTATAGGGAAGAACCTTGTGGCTTTATCCTCCCTTTTTGGCGAGTGAATATTGGACTCATCCTGTTACTTTGCGGCATGCTTAGGCCAGTCGATATGGAATTTATGCCGTGCCCTTAGGCTTTTTGTAGCTCAATTATTTTCGGGTCGAGTCTTCAAGTCGCGTCATGATTCGAGCTGTAATCGACCCTTGAGTTTTCTTGATTCCCTGGTCGGCAATAGTGGCATTTATGTTGTGCCCTTAGGAATATTACAATTTTCAGTCCCAGTCTCTGGGTCGCGTTGCGATCCAAGCTGTAATTGGTCCTCGAATTACCTTAAATTTCTGGTTGGCGATAGTGTCTTCTCATTTCCCGCCCTTGGGTGTTTGGCAATTTTCAGGCCCAGTCTCCGAGTCGCGCTGCGATCCGAGCTGTAATTGACCCTCGAATTACCTTAAATTTCTGGTTAGGGATAGTGTCTTCTCATTTCCCACCCTTGGGCGTTTGGCAATTTTTAGGCCCGGTATCCGGGTCGCGTTGCAATCTGAGCTATAATTGACCCTCGAATTACCTTAAATTTCTGATTGGCGATAATGTCTTCTCTTTTCTCGTCCTTGGGCGTTTGGCAATTTTCGGGCCCAGTCTTCGGGCGGTGACAATGGTACTTACGCCGTGCCCTTAGGCATGCTGCATTTTTCGCGTCCAGTCTCCGAGTCGCGTTGCGATTCGAGCTGTAATCGACCGTAAATTTTAATTGAGTTTCTGGCGACGGTGGTACTTATTTTGTTTGGTCGTAGATACCTTTTAATACGTTGCCCATAGGCTTGCATAGTTAACTATCTTGGATCCGGTCTCCGAATCGGGTTACGATTTAAGCTCATTTTAATCCTCAAGTTGTCAATATTCTTTAGCTGGTGACAATGGCTGTTATGCTGTTTGGCCGTAGAGACCTTTCAATATGTGGCCCGTAGGCTTGCTTAGTTGGCGACAATGGCTCTTACACTATTTTTTGCTCGTGGGATTTATGTAGGCTTTGTATCCGCTCATTAAGGCCTTTTTGTAGTATTTTTTCCTGACCCGTCGTCGGTTTAGAAGGAATCTCGATTTCAAGTTGTTGTCGGTGGTGTTTCGAGCCCCTCATAAGGTTTATAGCTCGTAGGTCGAGTATATCGACACTCTTGCATTTTGGAGCCGACTTTGTCGGAGCTTGTTTTTGCCTGTGGAGAGAATCATCTTTTAACCGGTTCTTTCCGAAGTATATCGGAGTAATGGCCTGCGATTTTTTAGCAACAGTCGGGCATGCACGAGTCGCGTTATTTGGGCTATATTAGCCATTTTAACCGTAGTCGTATGCGTTTGGCTATAGCCATTTTTGATCCCTAGTGATAGTTTAGGCATCTACATCGAGGGTATGTATTTTAGGGATTCTTACAAATGTGATGTATAGCCTAAATATCATGATTTTCATGCTTGTTGAGGTCTTACAGTTTTTATCATGCCTGTTGAGGTCTTACAATTTTGTCATGCCTGTTGAGGTCTTACAGTTTTGTCTTGCCTGTTGAGGTCTTACAATTTTATAGAGTAGATCTGGTCATGCCGATGTTGCCCGTTAGGGTCTTACAGTTTCATATCTTTCCAGTTGTATGGCGATTGATAGCAGCCTCCGAGTCATCGAGTTTGTTTAAGCTTGAAGACAGCTTCTCGTGAGCTCGGAATTGCCTTCCAGGGGCTCGATGAGCCCGGAGTTCCGACCCTGGGGCCATGCAAGTTGGCGAATTAAGACTCCAAGTATTTTAGGACCCATTTGACGGAGATGCATTTGCCGCGAATGCGTCGGAATAGTCTTTCTCTAAGTGCGAAATGCCGGAAAAATATTCTTTATTGCTTGGCGTAGATACATGCTGTAAATACATGTTTTCTCGTTGCCATGAGCTCGACCCGCGTGGGCATGGCTCCTTAGACTTCTTGGCCTGGTGTGTTGTCTTGTTAGAAAATTCCTGTCAGCCAGAAACCCGTTTCGGGATAAAAGTCAGTTTGCAGGGAAGAGAGGGCGATGCTTGCTCGGGGGTCCCGTGGGGGTTTCATGATCGGAGGCCCTACCAGTAATATCACTTAAGCATCGACATATTCCAGTTGCTCGGGAGCTTCTGGCATTCCATGATTCCAAGCTTATAGGAGCCTTTGCCAACTATCCCGAGGACACGGTATGACCCTTCCTAATTCTAGCCTAGTTTCCCTTCATTGGGATTTCGGGTGTTGAGAGTAACCTTCCTTAGGACCAAGTATCTGATGCCGAAGTATCGGAAGTTCGTTCTCCTATTGTAGTATCTTTCTATTTTTTGCTTCTGTGCGGCCATCTGAACCAGCGAGGCCTCCCGTCTCTCATCGAACAGTTCGAGGGCTGTTTTCATGGCTTCGTGATTTGACCTTTCGCTGGCGTGCCAGAATATAGTGCTCAGTTCCCCGACCTCTATTGGTATTAATGCTTCAACGCCGTATACTATAGAGAAAGGTGTTTCCCCTGTGCTTGATTTTGAAGTCATTCGATATGCCCACAGTATCTCGGGTAGAGTTTCTTGCCATTTTCCTTCGGTGCTTTCTAATTTCTTCTTCAGGTTTTGAATGATGGTTTAATTTGTGGATTCGGCCTGTCCGTTCGTGCATGGATGGTATGGCCCTTGAAAGGATCCTTTTGATTTTGTTGTCCTCAAGGACATGTGTTACCTTGCTCCCAAAGAATTGTCTCTAGTTGTCGCATATTATTTCGGACGGGATTCTGAACCGGCATATGATGTGTTCCCATATAAAGTTGATGACTTCCTTCTCTCTTATTTTTTTGAAGGCCTGCGCTTCTACCCATTTTGAAAAGTAATTAGTCTTAAACAGAATGAATCTAGCTTTACCTGGTGCTGTTGGCAAAGGGCCAACGATGTCCTTTCATCATTTCATAAATAGCCATGGTGATAGGACGGAATGTAGTTGTTTGCCAAGTTGGTGAATCATGGGGGCGAATCTTTGACACTTGTTGCATCTCCGGACGAACTCCTTGGCATCCCTCTCCATGGTATCCCAGTAGTAACCTGCTCTGATTACCTTTCTGACTAGGAAGTCTGCCCTGGAGTGGTTTCCATAGGTGCCTTCGTGGATCTCTCGGAGCATATAATCCGTGTCACCTGGTCCTAGAGATACTGCTAGGGGGCTGTCGAACGTTCTCCTATACAGGGCCCCATTTTCGTCGAGCGAGAACTAGGTCGCTTTAGTTCGTAAGGCTCTTGATTCTTTTGGGTCAGCGGGCAGTTTCTTGTCCTTCAGATAAGCGATGTATCTGTTTCTCCTATCCTATGTCAGGCTGGTAGAGTTGATTTCCGCGTGACCTTTATCAACCACAGAATTGATTAACTGGACCACAACCCCGGGGAGTAGGTCTTCCTCCTAGGCAGACGATCCAGGTTCGCCAAGGCATCAACCTTGCTGTTTTGCTCTCGGGGTACATGGATTAAGGTCCATTCCTTGAAGCGGCACAAGGTTACTTGGATCTTATCTAGGTACCTCTGCATTCTGTCTTCCCGGGCTTCACAGCTCCCGTTTACCTGACTTACCACGAGGAGCAAATCACATTTTGCCTCGATGACCTCGGCTCCCAAGCCCTTGGCCAACTCCAAACCTGCAATCATAACCTCAAACTCGGCTTCGTTGTTAGTTAGCTTTGCAATTTTTATGGATTGTCGGATCATGCCGCCGATGGACGGTTTTAGGACTATACCAAGTCCGGATCCTCTGACGTTCGTGGCACCGTTCGTGAACAGGGTCCACACCTCGAAGGACATACCTGACTTTAGTAAAAGTTCCTTATCTACCTCGGGGATGAGGGATGGCGAAAAATCGGCCACGTAAGATATGGGATTTAATGGCCGTCCGAGGTTGATACTCGATATCATACCCTCTGAGATCAATGGCCCATTTGGCAAGTCGACCCGACAACTCAGGTTTGTGTAGTACGCTCCGGAGGGGATAGGTTGATAAGACGCAAATGCGGTGGCATTGAAAGTAAGGCTTTAGCTTGCGCGAAGTGCTTATTAGTGCGAGTGCCAATTTTTCTAGACGGGGGTACCTAGTTTCGGCATCCCCCAAGGTTCGACTTACATAATATACAGGAAATTGCGTACCTTGCTCTTCTCGGACTAATATACCAGCTCACCGCTATTTCGGACACGGCTAAGTACAGATACAACGTTTCATCCTCCTTGGGCATGTGCAGCAAAGGCTGGCTAGACATGTACCATTTCAGTTCTTCCAGGGCGCGTTGGCATTCCGGAGTCCATTCGAAGTTGCTCTTTCTTTTGAGCAGGACAAAGAAGTGATGGCTTTTGTCTGACAACCACGATATGAATCTGCCCAGGGTCGCGATCCACCCAGTCAGTCATTGGACGACTTTTACGTTGTTTACCACTGTGATTTCTTCGATGGCCTTTATTTTGTAGGGGTCGATCTCGATCCCCCTGTTTGAGACCATGAAACCCAGGAATTGTCCCGAGCCTACGCCAAAGGATCACTTTTCGGGATTTAGCTTCATGTTGTATCTTCTAAGGATGTTGAAAGTTTCCTGCAAATGGGTCAGATGGTCCTCTGCACATAGGGATTTAACTAGCATATCATCAATGTATACTTCCATTTTATTAACTAGGCGTTGGTACGTCGCTCCTACGTTCTTTAGCCCGAAGGGCATTATGTTATAGCAGTATGTACCATATTTTGTGATGAACGAGATCTTTTCCCTATCCTCAGGGTTCATCTGGATCTGATTATACCCCAAGTATGCATCGAGGAAGGTGATGGTCTCGTGGCCGGCTGTGGCATCGATCAGACGATCGATATTAGGCAATGGGAATGAATCTTTGGGGAACACTTTACTTAAATCTTTATAATCTATGCATATTCTTAGCTTATTCCTCTTTTTTGGTACTACTACTACGTTAGCTATCCACTCTGGATACTTTACCTCCCTGATGGATCCGATTTTAAGAAGTTTCGCTACCTCCTCTTTAATGAAGGTGTGCTTTACCTCGGACTGCAGTCTCCTCTTCTGCTTTACGGGTTTGAATTTGGGGTCGACGCTCAACCGATGAGAGGTTATTTCCGGAGGGATACCTGTCATGTCTAGGTGGGACCAGGCAAAATAGTCGATGTTATTACTAAGAAATTGAATAAACCTTGTCTTGAGTTCGGGGGTCAGCCCCATTCCCAGGTATACCTTGCGATCTGGGAGGTTCTCGGTCAAAACAGTCTGCTCTAGCTCCTCGATCGTCGACTTGGTCGCATGTGATTCTTCGGGGGCAACGAAAGTTCGGGGGGCGAAGATATCTTCCTCCTCGTCTCCTAGAGTCTGCATGCTGCTTTCCTCATTTGAGACCGAGTGCGTGGGGGTTGGCATCTCATCTACCTTGCTGCCCACTGTTCCCCGTGTATCGTTGTGATGCCATCTCTTGTGCGGTTCCCCCATGGCCTCGAGGTTTTCCTCGGCGAATATGAGGGTTTCTTTGGATAAGCGTTTTCGGGCTGATCCCTCTTCTATAGCGGATATTTTTGTTCGTTTGGACACGGATCCTTGGAAGTCGCTAGTTCCTTTGATAATCATGTGGACGCTATGTTGGGGGGCCCTCCATTTTGCTTGAATTGAACCCGGGGACGCCTCGAACTTTGGATCTGCCATGTCCATTTCCCTATGGCTTTTGAGGTCTCGATTTTCCATCTTACCAGCTGGGCCGGGCATTCTGCCCTGAAAACAAAGATCTCAGGCAAGAATAAGTGTGAGAGATAACATGCGTTTGGGTGACGAAACCAGCAAGAAAATAATCACTATTATTTTTAGCCCCACGGTGGGCGCCAAACTGTTTACCGTAAAAATGTTAACAACAATTAAATTTGTATATGGGATTATAAAAATACGTGATATATTCCCGAGATAGTTCTTAGGGAAGTCGATGCCAAAAATGCTAAGTGTAAAGATAAGATACGAGCTAAGATGAAGCATTAAGCAAATCAAAGAGGCATGTTGGCCGAGCGCGGAGCAGATCGATGGAGGCCTCGAGGTTGAGGCTTGAGCCTGGATCAAGCTATCGGGGACAGTCGGGGAAGGGATAACAAGCAGAAATACAATTAAGTAAGGCTCTTTATGGCCAATGTATAGCTAGGCGGGCAGAATAAATAAGAAAACAATAGATGCGAGGCGGCCTCGGGCCAATAAGAACAAATGAATTAGAAGAAGAGAGAGAGAGAAAGATATTATTGCACTTGTGGAGAAATGGAGCAACCTGCTTTACAAGGTAGAGCGAGCCCCCTTTATATTGGAGGAGAGACTAGATCATAAACGTGTGGAGACAAAACATAAAGTACGGAGATGGGATGGCTTGATGTGATGCCTCAGCACAGGCTCTGGATAGACCGACCTTTGTCAGGTCGAGCCGTGTGATTCGGAAACTTCCCCCCTTGCTTGTTACAGCCTGTTGTATTAGTCGAAATGCAACACTTTCCGGATCAGTTTGAGGCGAACCCCGAGGGTGAGTCCTGACCTTATCTTCGAGCTTATAAGGACATGACCGTTGAGATAGCCATATTATATGTATATGGGATATGGGAAAAGGTTACGGCGTTATATACGCATCACCACCTGATCAACTGGTATATGATGATGATGTTGCCCACAATGGCTGAAATATGATTCAAACGGTGTTATATGCACATATATATGTATGTACTCAAATATATATATATATATGTATGTATATATATGTATATGGGATATGGGAGAGGTTATGGCGTTATATACACACCACCACCTGATCAGCTAGTATACGATGATAATTTTGCCCACAGTGGCCGATATGATATGATGGGATGCCCTCAGAGGCTGGTAATGTTATGAAACATGTACCTATGCACGGCATGACATTCATACGCGTATACATGATACTATAATTATTTCATGATTTACAAGGTTAGTCTGACTTACAGGTTGAGTCATGTACTCCATATTTCTTCCATGTCTGTTATATACATATTTATGTGCCTTACATACTTGGTACATTTTTCGTACTGACGTCCTTTTTTCCTGGGGACGCTACGTTTCATGCCCACAGGTCCAGATAGACAGGTCGAGAGCCCTCCAAGTAGTCTATCAGCTCAGTGAAGATGCTGGTGCACTCTATTTGCTTCGGAGTTGCGTGTTTGATTAGTATGATTTAGACGTGTATTATTTGGTATGGCGTGACTCTTTCCTGACCTTTATGATATTTATGTACTCTTACAAGCTTGTAGACATATATCGTGTATGTGAAAGATTGTACGGCCTTGTCTACCTAAGTTTTGGGTTTATAAATGATCATGTTGGCCTATTAGGCCCGTATGTCACATGTATATGATGATGTAATATGAAAGATACGTTACGTGGGTACTCAGTTGAGTAATGTACCTGGTGCCTGTCACGGCCCATCAGTTTGGGTCGTGACAAAAGTGGTATCAGAGCAGTTCTGTCCTAGGGAGTTTACAAGCCATGTCTAGTAGAGTCTTGTTTATGGGTGTGTCGTGCACCACACTTATAAGCAAGAGGCTACAGGGCATTTAGGTCTGTCACTCTTTCTTCTTACTCTAGATCGTGTGATAGAGCTCAGTTATAAGAATTCAAATTCCAAAATTCTATTTTATTCGTAATAAGACGATACCTACATCCGAAAGAAGGTAGGAAAGAGAGATAGCTGTGGAAGAGTTGAGTTGGAGGAATTCAGTTTTTGTATGATGTCTACGATAAGTAAATGTGAGGTCTTTAGTAGACCATGGATGTACTGAAAGGTGTAAGCTTCCTGATAAGAAGCATTAGGGCAAGAATATCTAATCCATCTTTATGGTGAAAGACAATGAGAGATAAAGAAGATAAATACAAGTTTCAACAAGCAGAAGAAGAAAGATGAAGAAGGGTACGAAGCGCCCAATTAATAAAGGTAACATCGTTTATAACTGTGGCAGAGGAACATAAGATTTTTGAGTTATATTCAATAGTAACAGAGGTATATACAATTGGTCGCACCCATTCCAGATATGCCCTATGGGGATTAACAAAAGTAGTATAAGAAGATATGATGAATCAATTGTTTGCGTCAGTTGACATTTCCGAAAGATATTGCAAATATGCTAATATATCTCTTTATGAGATACCCAGATGGTGCACTCTGAAATAGTGCAACCAGATATGAGTACTACAAAGACATGCACTATAAGCCTTGAAGGGATAAATATTACCTTAGTGTGGCTTGCTTCCCTAGTAAAGCGAGAACATTAAGCAACTTGAAGAACCATTGGATGGAGCAAAGGGAAGCAAAAAGCAAAAGAATGTCTTGTTTAAGTTTACAGAATACAGTGATATGCATAAATGTTAGCGGGGAATAAGAAAAGAGTTAATAAAGCATTATGAGTAAGGTGTGATACATGGATAACAATGGTAGATCACAAGATTACTATATTACAAAATCTACAGTCAAGTGAAGGAAGAAACGAGAGGTGACAAGCCTTGAGACAACAAAAGAGTATAGGCCATAAAGTCGTATCGTCGCTTTAAGAAATAAGTTCGTGAATCTAACACGACTACGAGAAGGAAAAATTAGACCCCATAATAATAGAAATTAGTGAGGAAATTTTGTTATCCTTGGTACATAAGGATTACCACAAGGCGAGTAAGGGTCATCGATGATGTAAACGGACGCCAAAGATAAAAAGTTAAAACATCTATAGGCAGGTCATCGTAGCTCCAACTTTTAGCACCCCTAAAGAGGGGAATATGGAATGGTGTGGTATTAAGTCAGAATTAAGTGGATCTAGTAACTATGGAATGATAAAGGAAAAATGTGATAAGAATGAGAAAGGGGTAAGATTGTACTTATTCAAATGTTAAAAATATGCAATGATTCCAGAACATTATGTAAGAACGGCACCAAGAAAAGGAAGTAAGAGTTCCTTCCCGGGATGTTTTTGATAAATAAGAAGCCAGTGCGAGACGTAAGTCAAGACAAAGGAAATAACCCAAGAAAGATTGCGAGGAATATTGATATGAGAATGGGACAATTGTTACACCCCATATTTTCATACATGAAAATACGCCATAAATAAATTAATGAGAGTCAGGAAGTGAGATGTCACGCCCCGAAGTACTACATTATGACGATGTTGCACCCTGTAGTGTTGTACGTTGAATTTGTCGTAAGGTAATTGACATCAGTCCAATGAAAAGATTATTTTGAGATTATAAGAATTATAAGTGATGAGTAAATTCGTGAAGGTAAGAGGGTAAGTAATATCGAAGAAAATAGATTTTGTCAAAGTTTGACATGTTGGGGAACGACCCGAGCTAAAATACCCGATATTTATGGACTATTTCCATACAAGGTACTACGTGACCATAATATAAAGGTGTATAAGGTATGTGAAAAGTGAGTAATATTTTAAGTAAGTGGGAATAATTCTCAACTTTTCGGGTAATTGATTAATTACCGAGTAACGGAACATTACCTAATTAACTAATAAGGGGATAAGCATTAATAATTTCAACGTGGCAGCAAGAAAGCTTACCAAGCATATGACTAATTAAGTCATACAAGGTTAGGGGCCACCTAGCATCTACGTGTAAAACACTAAAGGTGTATGTAAAGGTTTGGTTTCTTTAAAAAATGTCAATTCATCTTCACTTTAAAAGACTAACCTTACAACAGAACATTGCTTTTGATTTAAACATTAAATCCAATGAACTTTGAAACCAAGGAAATGTGGAAACCAAGCCCAAACAAATGAACCAAGAATAGTAGCTATTTTCAATAGAAATATTTTCATTTCTTGGTTCAAGAACAGCAACTGTTTCAGTTCCTGTGATTTTAAGCTCAATCCAACGAGCAGCAACACGGTTCCAACGAGAATTTGGTAGAATCGTAGCAACGTAAAATTTGACGGTTCTAAAGGAATACGTGCAATCTTCTCCAAGAGTATTATACAGAGTTTTCTCTACTCTAGGTATGTTAAGGTTATCCCTTCTTTCTTTTGGCATGATCCATACGATATGAACGAAACGTGCAAATGCACAAATTCCATAAGTGACTCTACTCATAGAAGTAATAGAAATATCTATGTTCTTTAATTCCCATGTGTCATAATATTTTATCATTTGTTCATGGGTCTTAGAAAAATACGAAAGTTGAAAAGAGTTTACTTTATGATATTACTCAGAGACAAAATGGTCTTATGACATTCCGAATAATTTTATTGACGTACTTTTTATGCACTGCATTCATGTGCCTGACCCATGACCAGATGGCGTTATATACGCGTATATATGTAAATATATGTATACGGGATATGGGAAAAGGTTATGGAGTTATATACGCACCACCACCTGATCAGCTGGTATATGATGATGATGTTGCCCACAGTGGCTGAAATACAATTCAAACGGCGGTATATACGCATATATGGGTATGTATTCAAATGGCGTTATATACGCATATGTATGTATGTATTCAAACGACGTTATATACGCGTATATATGTATGTATATATATATGTATATGGTATATGGGAATGGTTATGGCGTTATATACGCACCACCAGCTGATCAGCTGGTATACGATTATGACTTTGCCCACATTGGACGATATGATATGATGGGATGCCCTCAGAGGCTGATGATGTTATGGAACATATACCTATGCACGATATGACATTCATACGCATATGCATGACGCTGAAAGTAATTTATGATTTACAAAGTTATTCAGACTTACGGGTTGAGTCATGTACTCCATATGTCTTCTATGTCTCCTATTTATTTATTTATGTGCCTTACATACTCAGTACATTATTCGTACTGACGTCCCTATTGCCTGGGGACGCTGCGTTTCATGCCCGCAGATCCTGATAGACAGGTCGAGAGCCCTCCAAGTAGGCTATCAACTCAGCGAAAGATGGTGGTGCGCTCCATTTGCTTCGGAGTTGCGTATTTGGTTAGTATGATTTAGATGTGTATTGTTTGGTATGGCGGGACTCTGTCCCGACCTATATGACATTTATGTATTCTTAGAGGCTTGTAGACATATGTCGTGTACGTGAAAGATTGTACGGCCTTGCCGGCCTATGTTTTGAGTTTATAAATGATTATGTTGGCCTATTAGGCCCGTATGTCACGTGTATATGATGAGGTAATAAGAAAGATACGTTACATTGGTACTCGGTTGAGTAAGGTATCGGGTGCCCGTCGCGGATCATCGGTTTGGGTCGTGACAAAAGTGGTATCAGAGCATTTCTGTCCTATGGATTCTACAAGCCGTGTCTAGTAGAGTCTTGTTTATAGGTATGTCATGCACCACACTTATAAGCAGGAGGCTACAGGGCATTTAAGATTGTCACTCTTTCTTCTTACTCTAGATCGTGTGGTAGAGCTCACTTATAAGAATCCAAGTTCTGAAATTCTATTTTATTCATTATAAGATGATGCCTGCTAACAACGCTTGTAATTGAGGCAGAGGAACATAAGCCTTTTGAGTTATAGTCAATGGTAACAGAGGTATATACAATTGGTCGCACCCAATCCAGATATGCCCTATGGGATTAACAGAAGTAGTATAAGAAGAATGATGGATTAATTGGTTGCGTCAGTTGACATTTCTGTGGGATATTGCAAATATGCTAATAGATCTCTTTATGAGACACCTAGATGGTGCACTCTAAAGTAGTGCAGCCAGATATGAGTACTATAAAGACTTGCACTATAAGCCTTGAAGGGATAAATATTACCTTAGTGTGGCTCGCGTCCCTAGTAAAGCGAAAACGTTAAGTAACTTGAAGAGCCACTGGATGGAGCAAAGGAAAGCTAAAAGCGAAAGAATATCGTATTAAAGTTTTCACAAGAAAAGGGATATGCAAAAAATATATATTAGCAGAGTAATGAGAAGCTAGATAAGGAAGCATTATGAATAAGGTATGACACGTGGATGAAAACGGTAGAGTGTTACAGAACCTATGGTCAAATGAAGGAAGAGACGAAAGGTGATGGGCCTTAAGACAACAAAAGAGTATAGGCCATAAGGTTATATCCTCATTTCGAGAAATAAGTTCGTGACTCCAACACGACTACCAGAGGGGAAAGTTAATCCCCAAAGTAATAGAAATTAGTATGGGCTGGTAAACAAGATAAACTAAATATGAATTAGGGACTGAATGATTGGAAAGTACTCAGCATAATGGTAATTTTAGATTTCGTTCCGGCGGTAATAGAATGGACAACAGAAGAAGATTCATGAGAAATTCTGAGAATGATCATTCAGGAAGACGCTTCACTAAAGCAAGCAATGGAAGCAAAGTTAATATTAAGGGAATGTATGAGCCAGTTACACTAAGTGTCACCGTCGTGAGTATGGAATGATGTGGCATTAAGTCAGAATTAAGTGTATGATAAAGGAAGAATGCGATAAAAATGAGAAAGGGATGAGATGATCAAATGTTAAAGATATTCTATGGTTCCAGAACATTATGTAAGCATGACGTCAAGAAAAGGAAGTAGGGGTTCCTGCCCGGGATGCCGTTGATAGATAAGGAGCCAGTACGTGAGGTAAGTCAAGATAGAGGAAATAATCCAAGAAAGATTACGTGAATATGGATATGAGAATAGGCCAACGAATAGTTAGTAGTTGATTTAGGAAGAGCCTAATAATTACTAGACAAGAAGTTACAAAAAAAACAATAGATCGTGCAGGATAAACAGAATGAACCCCAACATAGGGAATTCAGCCTCGCAGTATGACATTATAATACTTGAAATATGTTCGTATGGGGAAGTTAAAAGGATATTGTACGAGTTCTATGGAAATAAAAGAGAGTGCCACTGAGAAGACAATCAAAATATAAGTTTAAAAGCAACCCACAAGCTCCAGGGCATGGAGGTAAGTAACTACGGATAGGTATAGGCAAGAACGGACATCAGGAGGTCCGTCGAGTATACAATGTAATAAGCCCACAGCTATACAAGAGTCAGAGAATGCTCCCTAAGTACTACAATGAAGGACTAGCTGAGGAAATGAGGAAAAAGGCTTCAACCTAAGCATAGTGACCTAAATAGAAAATGGTCTTGCAACAATAATTTCACAACAACATTGTACGTCCTCCATAAGAAAGAGGAATCTACCGTGGGTAGTGAACGAGAAGTAAAAATAAAAAGAAATATTCGAAGATCATATGAGTTGTACGGAAATTCCGGCAAGCGTGGGAGACTAAGCTAAGCAAAGTATACACGCAACAAGGAGGAAGAAAGATAAGGAAAGGTAAAAGCTTACGTTAAAAGAAAGATGAGAAGGAACGAAAGGAATTATTTGATCAATGATCCCAAGTTAGTCACGTTATTATGCACTCAAGATTTTAGAAAATTATCCATGGAGCATATATATGGCAATCATACAGCCGTAAAAGGCTCTGGTATAAGTTGAAGAGAAGGAATTAAGTTCAAGTTATAGAAAAGGATTGAATTGTTGGATGATGGTATCATGGGTATTCCATAACGCCCATGAAAGGCTAAGGTAATAAATAATACCATGAGCCACAGATCGGAAGATAGCTTAAGCCTATGTAAAGACTAATCAGAAGGAAGAGGAAACTAAAGAATTACATCACCGAAGTAAATCAGGAATCTGATTATTGGACCTAGAAAAATTATAGAAGTTGTGCTGGAGAAGATGACAGAATAGCTCTTAATAGCAGAAGTTCAATAGAAACAACACAACGACTATAATCTATAATGGCTCTACAAGGAAGCCAGTTGGAAGAAGTACCAGCCTCATAAAAAGTCAGTACGAAGCTCCCACCGGATTGTGTATGCACCAAAGGTGTAAAAAAATTATAATAGAGCTTCAAGTATAGACGTGAATTGTACCTATGTGGAAGGGAGGTCATGAAAGAGATAGAAGATACAATGTGAGATTTTAAGGTAAGAAGGAGAGGTGGACAATGTGTGAGATACTCAAAGGCAGAGTATGTGAATAGTCCATACATCGGATAAAAGGCTAGATGTGTTGGGATTCAATATCCTGGAATGACAGTGACATATCTCACAGCCTATGGTTTCTCAAGATCGAGAAACCTAAGTAAGAGAGTAAAAAAAAAAGTGAGAAATGATGTAATGTTTTGCCTGATATCCAGAATAACATAAGGAAATCAATGGTGCAAGCAAGTTGAATAAAAGTTGCGAGTAGTATAAACAGATATCTGTAGGTCGTAAGATAAGGAATGGTAAAGATACAGAGTTCTGGAAGACAAGAACAAGGATAAGAAAAGGCGAGTAAGAAGGTGACGAGAATGGATAAGTCCTCGGGATTAAGCCCATGAAAACAAGAAGAGCTGATGGTTTCTATAAGTTATAGAAAGCTCAGTATAGCCTGAATAAACTCAAAGCAGTCTAAGACTAGTAGCATTTAGAAAAGATGGAATGTTGCCCTGATAGTACAATGAAGGTATAATTGTGATGGATAAAGGATGACGTTTAGGCTTTCGAGTGAGTAATGATTGAAGAGGCTTTCATGGATTGTACGAGATTAAAATACCCACATCAGTAAATCATATTGGGATGCCATGAGATACGGTTATGGAAGCAGGGTATCGCCCCAGGTGGATCAAACTAATCATTTCAGATGTTCCTCGATAAAACATGAATCCTAGCAGTAATATTACATAAAATGTTAAGTTATCAAAGGTGGACTATGGATCAAAATTTGGTGAATCAATAATGGATTGATAAAAGTCATAAAGTATGAGAAGAGATTAAGCCGTCATTCTTAAAGATGAACAGTAATGTGGAGGCATTAGAGGACATAGATTTATATGTATGAGATAAGCAATGAAAGTAACCTGAGATATGGTAGCAGACCTCAGTAACAAGAAATCGAGGTAAGTGTTATGGTATAGTATGACCTATGTAGATGCAATAAAGTCATACGAATGGATAACCATGTCTACAAAATAAGATATAGCAGTATTCGTAAGTTCGACAAATACCAAGAAAAGAACTTCGGGATTGGCTAAAAGCTGGAGGAAAAAGGAGAAGAGAGTCACATAGGCACACTTACAAGGTCAGTGTCGTAGAAACTGCATAATGGAAGGTAGCAGTAGTTACGAGATTGGAAGGAATTCAAACACAAGTCATGGAGTGGGAAAGAGGCCTAAAGGGGGGAATGCCCTGGCCTTTGAACTTATTCACAGAACAGTTGCCTAGATGGAAAAATGACTACTAAAGTATTCGCAAGAGCTATGGGATATGAGAATGATAAGCACATTAGTCAACATTCGAGGACGAATGTTCCAAAGGGGGGAATGATGTTACACCCCATATTTTCATACATGAAAATACGCCATAAATAAATTAATGAGAGTCGGGAAGTGAGATGTCACGTCCCGAAGTACTACATTATGACGATGTTGCACCCTGTAGTGTTGTACGTTGAATTTGTCGTAAGGTAATTGACATCAGTCCAAGGAAAAGATTATTTGGAGATTATAAGAATTATAAGTGATGAGTAAATTCGTGAAGGTAAGAGGGTAAGTAATATCGAAGAAAACAGATTTTGTCAAAGTTTGGCATGTTGGGGAGCGACCCGAGCTAAAATACCCGATATTTATGGACTATTGCCATACAAGGTACTACGTGACCATAATATAAAGGTGTATAAGGTTTGTGAAAAGTGAGTAATATTTTAAGTAAGTGGGAATAATTCTCAACTTTTCGGGTAATTGATTAATTACCGAGTAACGAAACATTACCTAATTAACTAATAAGGGGATAAGCATTAATAATTTCAACGTGGCAGCAAGAAAGCTTACCAAGCATATGACTAATTAAGTCATACAAGGTTAGGGGCCACCTAGCATCGACGTGTAAAACACTAAAGGTGTATGTAAAGGTTTGGTTTCTTTTAAAAATGTCAATTCATCTTCACTTTAAAAGACTAACCTTACAACAGAACATTGCTTTTGATTTAAACATTAAATCCAATGAACTTTGAAACCAAGGAAACGTGGAAACCAAGCCCAAACAAATGAACCCAGAATAGTAGCTATTTTCAATAGAAATATTTTCATTTCTTAGTTCAAGAACAGCAGTTGTTTCAGTTCCTGTGATTTTAAGCTCAATCCAACGAGCAGCAACACGGTTCCAACGAGAATTTGGTAGAATCGTAGCAACGTAAAATTTGACGGTTCTAAAGGAATATGTGCAATCTTCTCCAAGAGTATTATATAGAGTTTTCTCTACTCTAGGTATATTAAGGCTATCCCTTCTTTCTTTTGGCATGATCCATACGATATGAACGAAACGTGTAAATGCACAAATTCCATAAGTGACTCTACTCATAGAAGCAATAGAAATATCTATGTTCTTTAATTCCCATGTGTCATAATATTTTATCATTTGTTCATGGGTCTTAGAAAAATACGAAAGTTGAAACGAGTTTACTTTATGATATTACTCAGAGGCAAAATGGTCTTATGACATTCCGAATAATTTTATTGACGTACTTTTTATGCACTGCATTCATGTGCACTGACCCATGACCAGATGGCGTTATATACGCGTATATATGTAAATATATGTATACGGGATATGGGAAAAGGTTATGGAGTTATATACGCACCACCACCTGATCAGCTGGTATATGATGATGATGTTGCCCACAGTGGCTGAAATATGATTCAAACGGCGTTATATACGCATATATGTGTATGTATTCAAATGGCGTTATATACGCATATGTATGTATGTATTCAAACGGCGTTATATACGCGTATATATGTATGTATATATATGTATATGGGATATGGGAATGGTTATGGCGTTATATACGCACCACCACCTGATCAGCTGGTATACGATTATGACTTTGCCCACAGTGGCCGATATGATATGATGGGATGCCCTCAGAGGCTGATGATGTTATGGAACATATACCTATGCACGATATGACATTCATATGCATATGCATGATGCTGAAAGTAATTTATGATTTACAAAGTTATTCAGACTTACGGGTTGAGTCATGTACTCCATATGTCTTCTATGTCTCCTATGTATTTATTTATGTGCCTTACATACTCAGTACATTATTCGTACTGACGTCCCTATTGCCTGGGGACGCTGCGTTTCATGCCCGCAGGTCCTGATAGACAGGTCGAGAGCCCTCCAAGTAGGCTATCAGCTCAGCGAAAGATGGTGGTGCGCTCCATTTGCTTCGGGGATGCATATTTGGTTAGTATGATTTAGATGTGTATTGTTTGGTATGGCGAGACTCTGTCCCGACCTATATGACATTTATGTATTCTTAGAGGCTTGTAGACATATGTCGTGTACGTGAAAGATTGTACGGCCTTGCCGGCCTATGCTTTGAGTTTATAAATGATTATGTTGGCCTATTAGGCCCGTATATCACGTGTATATGATGAGGTAATAAGAAAGATACGTTACATTGGTACTCGGTTGAGTAAGGTACTGGGTGCCCGTCGCGGCCCATCGGTTTAGGTCGTGACAACAATAAGTAGTTAGTAATTGGTCAGGAAGATCCCCGTTATGGCTAAACAGGAGTTTACAGACGAGTCGTCAGATTGTGTAAGATAAACATAGTAAAACCCAACATGGAGAATTCAGCCTCAAAGAATATCATTATAATACTTGAGATATATTCAAACAAGAGTCGAGATAGTTAAAGGTAACGTATGAGTGTTACGGGGATAAAAGAAAGTGCCACCGGGAAGACAGTCAAAATATCAGTTTAAAAGTAACCATTCAAGCACAAGGGCATGGAAGTAAGCAACACGGATGATTATAGGCAAGTAAGGATATCAAAAAGGTCTGTAATAAACCCACAACTTTACAAGAGTCAGCAGTTCTCCCTAAGTACTACAATGAAAGACTATCTAAGGAAATAAGGAAGAAGGCTTCAACCTAAGCAAAACGACCTAAAGAGAAAATGGTCATGTAACAACAGTCTCGCAACAACATTGTAAGCACTCCAAAAGAAAGTGGCACCTACCGTGGCTAATGAACGGGAAGCAAAGATAAAAGTAATATTTGAGATCATATGAGTTACACGAAAACTCTGGCATGTGTGGGCACTAAGATAAGCTAAGTATGAACGCAACAAGGGGAAGAAAGACCTGGAAAAGTAATAGCATACATTGAAAGAAAGGTATAATGGAACGAAAGAAATTATTCGATCAATGATCCAAACTTGGTTACGTTATGAACACACATAAGGGTTCAAAGTTTTATACATGCAGCATATACAGTCGTAGAAGATTCTGGTATAAGTTAAAAGAAAGAATTGAGCCCAGGTCATAAACGAATGATTTGATTATTAAAGGATTGTATTATGCATATTTCTCAGCGCCCATGAAAGGTTAAACATGATAACTAATACTATGAACCACAAATCGGGAGATAACTTATGCCGACATAACGGTCGATCAGAAGGAGGAAACTAAAGAGTTACATCAACAAAGTAAATCAGGAAACTGATTATTGGACCTAGAAGTTATAAAAATCATGATTGAGAATATTGCAGAAGTACTCTTAATATCAAAGGTACAAGAGAGATATTACAACAACCATATTCTATACGGTTCTACAATAAAGGCAGTTAGAAGAAGTACTCGCCACATAAGAAGTTAGTATGAAGCTCCCACAAAATTGTGTATACCCAGAGGTGCAAGTATTATAATAGAGCTTCAAGTTATAAACGTGAATTATACCTATATGGAAGGGAGGTCATGAAAGAGATATAAGATGTGATGTGAGATTTTAAGGTAAGTAATCTAAAGGTGAAAACGTATGAGATACTAAGGTGACGAAGATCGTGAATAGTCCATGCTTCGGATAGAAGGCTAAAAACACTAGGATTCAATATCCAAGAATGATAGCAAAGTCGTCAATGGCGTAACTTCCAACCTATGGTTTCTAAGTACAAAGAGATATGTTCAAGAGAGTAAAGAAGTGTTAGAGACGATGTGATGTATAGCTTGATGCTCTAGAATAACATAAGGAAATCTATGGTGCAAGCAAGATTAAGGAAGGTTTCGAACAAGTATAAATATATATGTGTGGATGACAAGCATAAGTATGGAAAAACGACAAGGTTTTAGGAAGGCAAGAGTAAGGATACAAAAGGGCGAGTGAGAAGGTGACGAGAATGGATAAGTCCTCAAGATTAAACCCATGAAAACAAGTGAGCTAATGGTTTCTCTAAGTCATAGAAAGCTCGGTATAGCCTGAATGAACTCAAAGGAGTTTAAGACTAATATCATTTGAAAGAGATGAGGGTGTAATTGTGGTAGATAAAGAATGACATTTGACCCTTCGTTTGAATAATGATTTTGAAAAAAAAAAGAAAGGAGAAAAGATTTCACTGACGACATGAGATTAGGATACCTCCAATAAGGGGAATTATATTGAGACACTATGAAATACGATTATGAAAATCACTTCAAATATTCCTCAATGCAACGTAAGCCCTAGCGGCAATGTATTACGTAAGAAGCTTCAAATCTTCAAGTGGAGAATTCTAGATCAACATTGAGGTGAATCAATAATGGACAGATATAAGTTACAAAGTATGACATGAGATTACGCCATCCTTCTTAAGACGAACGGTCAAGAAAGAGTATTAAAGGACTGAGATTTATACCTAAAGGATAGGCAACAAAAGTAATTGGGAGTTTGGTAAGCATACCTCAATAACGATAAATTGATTTTTTATTTATTATTATGGTATAGTATGACCCATGTAGATGTAGTAAAGCCATACGAATGGATAACCGAATCTATGAAATAAGAAATGGCCATATTTGCAAGTTCTATAAAATATCGAGCGAAGAACTTCAGTACACCTATAGATGCCCAGAGAGGCATCCTATTAAGCCTTGTATATGTTTACAAAGTAAGGCCTAGAGATTGACTAAAAGCTAAAAGGGAAAAGAAAAAATGAATCGCATAAGCGCAGTTACAATGCCAGGGTCATACAAGTTGCATGACAGGAGGTAGAAGCAGTTGCGGGATTAGAAAGATTTCGACCACAAGTCATGATATGAGCAAAAAGACTAAAGGGGGAATACCCTAGACCTTGGATTTATTGACATAGCAACTACTTAAATGGCAAGGAGAGTATTAAGGTATTCACAAGAGCTATAAGTTATGAAAATGATAAGAACATCAGTCAACATTCGAGGATGAATGTTCTAAAGGGGGGAATGATGTTACACCCCACAATATTACGATAATGTTACATCCTGCAGTATTACATTACGGTGATATTACATTTCGTAGTATTAAGTTACGATGATGTTGCACCCTGTAGTATTGTTCGTTGAATTTGTCATAAGGTAATTGACATCAGTCCAAGTAAAAGATTATTTGGAGATTATAAGGAATATTCTATTTTACAAGTGATGAGTAAATTCGTGAAGGTGAAAGGGGAAGCAAGTCAAAGAAAATAAATTTTCTTCAAAGTTTGGCATTTTGGGGTAAAATACGACCCGAGCTAAAATACCCGGTATTTATGGACTAGTGCCATACAAGGTACCATATGTCTATGATAGTAAGGTGTATAAAGTGTATTAAAAGTGAGTAGTATTTTATGTAATTTGAGATAATTCTTAATTATGTGGGTAATTGGTTAATTATTGGACTAATGGGGGGAATTAATGAATTGTTTAAGGAAAAGTGGTGGATAATTGGGTAAGTGAGTATGCATTAACGTGGCAGCCAAGAGATTTTTTTAAAGCACAACTACATGACTCTTGAATCATTTTTGCAAGGTGTCAACATTTAATGAATTGATCACCTTCATTTCATTGGGCTAAAATAATGTTATCAAAAGAATGTTAATCTATAAATTCTTGATAATTATAGAATGTATAGTTTAACAATGGAGCTTCTTGGATAAGTCTTTCTAAGGCAGCGTTCTTCCTCCAAATTAGAAAAATGAATTACTAGCTTTCCATTTGGTATTTGAAACAATGCGTATTTGAATCTTGCTTATATCTTGATACACAGTAACAGATGGAGCTCTCATTTTTAAGGGTTCTCTTTACTTCATTAAGGTGTGATGCTAAGCTTGATAGGTAATGGATTTTCTACAAGAAAATTCATACGAGATTATATTGCGTAATGACAACGGGATTTTGTGATTCTTAGGAAGTACGGTGCAATCTTTCTCAAGAATACCATATGGATTTTCCCCTATTCCGATCCGCCGTTATGTGTTTCGTCGCAATTAACGTGTATCAGAGGATTGTCAAGAGAATCGACTCAGGTATGTTAAGGCTATACCTTCTTTATTTTGGCATGGTCAAAATTATACTAAAGAAACGAGAAAACACACAGTTTCTATAAATTACTCTATTCATAGAAATAGTAGGGGTGTCTATATTCTTGATTCCTCATGAGAATTATTATTATCTTTTATTCATGGGTCTCAGAATAATATGCAGTTGGAAAATTTTATCCGGAAGGAATATTGAGATTATTATGTATTTTTAATGCATTTCACTCATTTATACATGTTCATTGACCTATGACCAGATGGCGTTATATAAGTGTATATATGTAAATATATGTATATGTGACATGGGAAAAGGTTACGACATTATATATGCACCACCACGTGATCAGCTGGTATACGATGATGATGTTGCCCACAATGGTTGAAATATGATTCAAATGGCCGTTATATATGTGTATATATGTATGTATATGTATATGGGATATAGGAAAAGGTTACGGCGTTATATAAGCACCACCACCTGATCAGCTGGTATATGATGATGAATTTGCCCATAGTGGCCGATATGATATGATGTGATGCCCTCAGAGGCTGATGATGTTATGAAATATGTACCTATGCACGACATGAAATTCATACGCATATGCAGGATACTATAATTATTTCATGATTTACAAGGTTATTCAGACTTACAGGTTGAGTCATGTACTCTATATTTCTTCTATGTCTGTTATGTACTTATTTATGTGCCTTACATACTTGGTACATTTTTTGTACTAACATCCCTTTTGCCTAGGGACGCTACGTTTCATGCCCACAGGTCCAGATAGACAGGTCGAGAGCCCTCCAAGTAGGCTATCATCTCAGCAAAGATGTTGGTGTGCTCCATTTGCTTCGGAGTTGCGTGTTTGGTTAGTATGATTTAGACATGTATTATTTGGTATGGCGGGACTCTGTCCCGACCTTTATGATACTTATGTACTCTTAGAGGCTTGTATACATATGTTGTATACTTTAAAGATTGTACGGCTTTGTCGGCCTACGTTTTGAGTTTATAAATGATCATGTTGGCCTATTAGGCCCGTATGTCACGTGTATATGATGATGTAATAAGAAAGATATGTTACGTTGGTACTCGGTTGAGTAAGGTACCGGGTGCCTGTCGCGACCCATCGGTTTGGGTCGTGACAATATTACATAGATGTTATGCTCTGCAGAATAGAACTTACAGTCAAAGCTTAATTCAAGCATTTTTTTCAATTACATGTTAGGTATTCTAACTCTTATTGTATACTTGTACACGACGAAAGCGGGGGCCTGATTTCCCCATCATAGAACCATCTCGCAGTCATGCCCCTCGAAGCTCGAAGGCAAGGTCGAGACTCATCCTCGAGGTTCGACCTATATCGGTCCGAAGGATATCGTGTTCTGACAAGTACAACAAGCCACAACTGGCGAGAGGGAAGTTCCCAAGGCACGCGGCTTAACCTGACATGATTGGTCTATCTGGGGCCTATTTTTAAAATGTCATGTCTCGCCATCCTATCTCCATACCTTTACGATTAACACTTTCTATACCATAGCAGATTCATCTCCTATATAAAGGGGATCCCCATTACTTTGTAGACTCGTTTGATGTTGCTCCATTTTCTCCACAAGTGCCATAATATATCTCTCTCTCTCTCTCTCTCTCTCTCTCTCTCCTTTCTTTCTAACTTGTTCGTTCTCACTGGCCTGAAGTCACCTTAATATTCATTGCTTTCTTACTAGTTCTTCCTCGTATTGCTTAGTATTGGCCGTGAAGAGCCTTGTTTGATTATATCCTAAACTATTATCCTATCCGAAACTATCCCCGATAGCTCAAGCTCGACCCTGACGTCGACCTCGAGGTCCCCCATCGACCAGACCTATACCCGGACAGCAGGCCCCTCGGTTCGACTACTATCTTGTTTTAGCTTGCATTTTGTCATTAAACTCCTTATTACTAGCATCAACTGCTCTAACAACTAGCTCAGGAATAGATCACTTATTTTTAGAATCCCATTTACAAATTTAATTGTTGTTACCATTTTTACAGTAAATAGTTATGCTTCGCAGTAATAAGTTACGACAGTGTTGTACCCAACAGTATTACATTAAGGTGATGTTACGCTTCGCAGTTATAAGTTACGATGATGTTGTACCCTGCAGTATTTTACATTGAATTTGTTGTAAGGTAATTAACATCATTCCAAGGAAAAGATTATTTGGAGATTTTAAGGATTGTAAGTGATGAATAAATTCGTGAAGATGAGAGGGGAAGCAAGTGGAAGAAAATGAATTTCATTGAAATTTGGTATTTTTGGATAAAATACAGCTCAAGCTAAAATACTCGGTACTTATGGACTAGTACCATACAAGGTACCACATGACCATAATAGTAAAGCGTATAAGGTATGTGAAAAATGAGTAATATTTCAAGTAAGTGGGAATAATTCTCAATTTTGCGGGTAATTGATTAATTACCGGGTAACAGGACATTACCCAATTAACTAATAAGTGGATAAATAATTAATAAATTATCCCACCCCACCCCACATGGCAAGAAGCCACAAGATTTGGAAAACTAACTAAGTAGTCAATTTGCCACATGGCTAATATGATCATAACTTAAGTTTGATATGATTCTCAAATCTTATCCATAACATTAGAAAGGATGCCTTGTAAAGACTTTAAAAGACCAAAATTCAGCCTTTGGCTTAGAAGTGAAAGGCGGTAGGCAAAGGCAAATTCATAGCAAAGTTTCAATTTCAGAAGCAGAAAACGTTCCATTTTAAAACCAAGAACTTTGAAGCAATTTCGTCCAAAAATTTCAATACCAAGCTAAGTTCATTTTAATTTCAACAAATCCACGAGAGTTTTTAGAATTTTAGCAACGGAGGAATTTTACGGTTCTAACGAAGTACGGTGTAACTTTTTCCAAGGATATCATACGGACTTTCCCTACTCCAGGTATGTTAAGGCTATCCCTTCTTTCTTTTGGCATAATCCATATGATACGAATGAAATGTGCAAATGCACAAATTCCATGAATGACTCTATTCATAGAAGTATTGGAGATATCTATGTTCTTGAATTTCCGTGTGTCATAATATTTTATCATTTGTTCATGGGTCTCAGAAAAGTATGAAAGTTGAAAAGAGTTTATTTTATGATATTACTCAAAGACAAAATGGTCTTATGAAGCTCTGAAAGATTTTATTAACGTACTTTTCATACATTGCGTTCTTGTGCATTGACCCATGACCAGATGACGTTATATAGGCATATATATGTATGTATATATATATGTATATGGGATATGAGAAAGGTTATGACGTTATATACGCATCACCATCTGATAAGCTGGTATATGATGTTGATATTGCCCACAGTGGCTGAAATATGACTTAGACGATGTTATATATGCGTATATATGTATGTATATATTTTTGTATATGGGATATTGGAATGGTTATGGCGTTATATACGCACCACCACCTGATCAGCTGGTATATGATGATGATTTTGCCCACAGTGGCTGATATGATATGATGGGATGCCCTCAGAGGCTGATAATATTATGAAACATGTACCTATGCATGACATGACATTCATACGCATATGCATGACGCTAATAAGTAATTTATGATTTACAAAGTTATCCAAACTTACAGGTTGAGTCAATTACTCTATATTTCTTTCATGTCTGTTATGTATTTATTTATGCACCTTACATACTCGGTATATTTTTCGTCCTGACGTCCATTTTGCCTTGGGACGCTGCGTTTCATGCTCGTAGGTCCCTACAGGTCGAGAGCCTTCCAAGTAGGCTATCAGCTCAGCAGAAGATGTTGGTGCACTCCATTTGCTTGGAGTTGCTTGATTGGTTAGTATGATTTAGACGTGTATTGTTTGGTATGGCGGGACTCTGTCCTGACCTTTATGACATTTATGTACTCTTAGAGGCTTGTAGACATATGTAGTGTACGTGAAAGATTGTACTGCCTTGTCGGCTTATGTCTTGAGTTATAAATAGTTATGTTGGCCTATTAGGATCGTATGTCACGTGTATATGATGATGTAATAAGAAAGATACATTATGTTGTTGCTCGATTGAGTAAGGTACCGGGTGCTCGTCGGGGCCCATCGGTTTGGGTCTTGACAAAAGTGGTATTAGAGCAGTTCTATCCTAGGGAGTCTACAAGCCGTGTCTAGTAGAGTCTTATTTATGGGTGTGTCATACACCACGATTATAAGAGGTAGGCTACAGGGCATTTAGGATTGTCACTCTTTCTTCTTACTCTAGATCGTGTGGTAGAGCTCATTTATAATAATTCAAATTCCAAAATTCTATTTTATTCGTAATAAGACGATACCTACATCTAGAAAGAAGGCTAGAAAGAGAGATAGTTGTGGAAGAGCTGAGTCAGAGGAATTGGATTTTTGTATAATGCCTACGATAAGTAAATGTGAGGTCTTTAGCAGATCATGGGCATACTGAAAGGTGTAAGATTCCTGATAAGAAGCCATAAGGCAAGAATGTCTATCCCTCTTTATGGTGAAAGACAACGAGAGATTAAGAAGATAAATACAAGTTTCAACAAGTAAAAGAAGCAAGATGAAGAAGGGTACGAGGAGCCTAGTTAATGAAGGTTAACAACATTTATAATGAGGCAGAGGAACATAAGATTTTCGAGTTATATTCAACAGTAATAAAGGTATATACAATTGGTCGCACCCATTCCAGATATGCCCTATGGGGATTAACAGAAGTAGTATAAGAAGATATGATGGATGAATTGGTTGCGTCAGTTGACATTTCCGAAGGATGTTGCAAATATGCTAATAGATCTCTTTATGAGACACCAGATCGTGCACTCGTAAATAGTGCAGCCAGATATGAGTACTACAAAGACATGCACTATAAGACTTGAAGGGATAAATATTACCTTAGTGTGGCTCGCGTCCCTAGTAAAGCGAGAACTTTAAGCAACTTAAAGAGACAATGGATAGAGCAAAGGGAAGCTAAGAGCAAAAAAATGTCTTGTTCAAGTTTTCAAAATAAAGTGATAGGCATACATACTAGCGGGAAATAAGAAAAGAGTTAATAAAGCATTATGAGTAAGATGTGATACATGAATGACAACAGTATATCAAAAGATGACAATATTACAAAATCTATAGTCAAGTGAAGGAAGAAATGAGAAGTGACAGGCCTTAGGACAATAAAAGATTATAGGCCATACAATCATGTCCTCATTTACAGGAATAAATTCGTAACTCTAGCGTGATTACCAAGAGGAAAAGTTAGACCCCAGAGTAATAGAACAAGTATGTATTGGTGAACAAGATAAACTAAACATGAATTAGGGACTGAGTGACTGGTGATAGTCGCTATCATAAGAACTCCAGATTTTGTTCCGCTAATAATAGAATGGACGACAAAAGAAAATTCATGAGAAATTCAGAGAATGATCAATCAGGAAGACGTTTCCCTACAGCAAGCAATATGAGCAAAGTTCAGCCTAAGGGACCGTGTGTGCCAATTATACTAAATTTCACCCTCGTGAGTAAAGGATTTTGATATCCTTGGTATGGAAGGATTACTGCAAGGTGAGTAAGAGTCACCGATGATGTGAAAAGATGCCAAAGATGAAAAGGTAAAACATCTATAGGCAGGTCATCGTAGCTCCAACTCTTAGTACTCCCCTAAAAGGGAGAATATGGAATGATAAAAAGAATAAAGCGATAAAAATGAGAAAGGGATGAGATTGCACTTCTCCAAATGCTACAAATATGCTACGATTCCAGAACATTATGCAAACACGACATCAAGGAGAAAAAGTAAGGGTTTCTGCACGAGTTGTTATTGATAATTAAGGAGCTAGTGCGAGACGTAAGTTAAGACCAAGGAAATAACCCAAGAAAGATTTCGCGGAATATTGACATGAGGATGGGCTAATGAGTAGTTAGTAGTTGATTCAGAAAGAGCCTATCTATGGCTAGTCAAGAGGATACAGAACAAGACAGCAGGTCGTGCAAGAAAAATATAGTAAAACCCAATATAGTGAATTTAGCCCCACAGTTATGACATAGTAATATTTGAGAAATATTCAAATAGGAGTTGGGGTAGTTAAGGGTACCGTATGAGTGTTACGGAAATAAAAGATAGTTCCACTAGGAAGATAGTCAAAACTTCAATTCAGCAGCAGCCATACGAGCAGATGAGTATGGAGGTAAGTAACAAAGTATAATTACAAGTGAGCACGAACATCAAAAGTTATATCGGGAATACGGTATAATAAGCTCGCATCTTTATAAGAGTCAGAGGGTCTTCCCTAAGTATTATGACGAAAGACTAGCTGAGGAAATAAGGAACAATGCTTCAACCTCAGTATAACGACCTAAAGAGGAAATGGTCGTGTGACAACAGTCTCAAAAAACATTGTATGCACTCCCTAAGAAAGTGGCACCTACAGTGGATAATGAACATGGAGTAAAATCAGAAGTGATAATTAGGATCATATGGGTTGTATGGAATTTCGATATATATGGGCACTAAGATAAGCTCAGTATGGACGCAACAAGAGGGTAGAAAGATCAAGAAAAGTAACAACTTACGTTTAAAGAGAGCTAAGATGGAAAAAAAGGAATTACTCGATCAATGATCCAGAGTTGGTTGCGTTAAGAACTCACTTAAGGGTTTGGAGTTTTATATATGTAGCATATACAGCCGTAGAAGATTATGGTATACGTTAAAAGAAAGAATTGAGCCTAGGTCATAAACGAAGGATTAAATTGTTAAAGGATTGTATAATGCATATTCCTCAGTGCCCATGAAGGGCTAAATAGAATAAATAATACCATGATCCATAGATCGAAAGATAGTTTAAGCTGGCGTAAAGGCCGATCAGAAGGAGGAAACTAAAGAGTTACACAACCCAAGTAAATCAGGAGTTTGATTATTGGACCCAGAAAAATAGAAACATCGTAATCGAGAACATTGCAGGATCTCCCTTAAAATAAGAGGTACGAAAGAGATAGAAGATGTGATGTGAGGCTTTAAGGAAAGTCAGGTAAAGGTGATCAATGTACGAGATACTCAAAATCAGAAGGTTGTGGATATTCCATACTTGGGATAGAAGGCTATAAGCGCGAGGATTCAATATCCAGGAATGATAGCGACATCGTCAGTGGCATATCTTCTAATTAGTGATTTCTAGGTATCGAGAGGTCTAGTTAAGAAAGTAAAGAAAATTTAGAGACGATGTGATGTCTCGCTTGATGTTCTAAAATAACACAAGGAAATTCAAGCAAGTTGAAGGAAAATTATGAGTAGTATAAATAGATATATATAGGTTGCAAGCTAAAGTATAGTGCGACAAAGTTTTATGACAAGATGTAAGAACGAGAAAAGGCGAGTGAGAAGGTGACGAGAATGGGATTAGGCCCATGAAAACAAGGGAGCTAATGGATTATCTATGTTATACAAAGCTCACTATAGCCTTAATGAACTCAAAAGAGTCTAAGATTAATAGTGTTTAGAAGGAATGAAATGCTGACCTGGTAATAAAATGAGGATATAATTGTGACAGATAAAGGATGACGTTTGGGCCTTCATTTGAATAATGATTTGAAAAAGAAAAAAAAGAGAAGGAGAAAAGATTTTGCTGGGGCACGAAATTAGGATACACCCATAAAGTGAATCACATTGTGACTGGGAATCACTTCAAATATTCCTTGTGGTAACGTAAGCCCTAGGGGTAAAGTATTACATAAGAAGTTTCAAGTTATCAGTTGTATATTGTAGATCAATATTGAGGTGAATCAACAATGGATGGACAAAAGTCACAAAGTATGAGATGAGATTAGGCCGTCATTCTAAAGATGAGCAGTAATGAGGAAGCATTAAAGGAATTAAATTTATACATATGGAATAAGCAACAAGAGTAAGCTAGGATTTGGTAGCAGACCTCGAAAATGATAAATTAAAGTAAGAGTTATGGCACTAAATTCTTACGGATGGCTAAACAGACCTATGCGATAAGATATATCAATATTCGTGAATTCAACAAAGTACCGAGCGAAGAACTTCAGTATACTCATAGATGCCCAAATGGACATCTTATCAAGCTCTACATATGAAGCCTAGAGATTGGACACACTTACAAGGTCAAAATCGTACAAGCTGCATGAGGAAAGGTAGCAACAGTTATAAGATTTGAAGGATTCCGACTACGAATTGTGGTGTGAGAAGGAGGCCTAAGGGAGGAATGCCCTGGACTTTGGACCTATTCACAGAACAGTCGCCTAGATGGCAAGAGAAGTTCTAAAGTATTCAAAAGATATAAGTTATGAAAATGATTAGTGCATCAGTAAACATTAGAGGACGAATGTTCCAAAGGGGGGAATAATGTTATGCCCCACAGTATTACGTCGATGTTATGCTCTGCACTAATATATTACCATTAATGTTACGTCCTACAATATTTAGTTACGATAGTGTTTTACCTAGCAGTATTACATTGCGGTGATGTTACGCTTCGTAGTAATAAGTTACTACAGTGTTGTACCCAACAGTATTACATTACGATGATGTTACGCTTTGCAGTAATAAGTTACGACGATGTTACACCCTGTAGTATTTTACGTTGAATTTGTCGTAAGGTAATTTACATCAGTCCAAGGAAAAGATTATTTGGAGATTATAAGGATTGTAAGTGATGAATAAATTCGTGAAGTTGAGAGGGGAAGTAAATCGAAGAAATTGAATTTCGTTGAAATTTGATATTTTGGGATAAAATACGGCTCAAGCTAAAATACTCGGTATTTATGGACTAGTACCATACAAGGTACCACATGACCATAATAGTAAGGCGTATAAGGTATGTGAAAAGTGAGTAATATTTCAAGTAAGTGAGAATAATTCTCAATTTTGCGGGTAATTGATTAATTCCCGGGCAACAGAACATTACCCAATTAACTAATAAGTAGATAAATTATCCCACCCCACCCCACGTGGTCATAATATAAGTTTGATAAGATTCTCAAATCTTATCCATAACATTAGAAAGGATGCCCTGTAAAAGTTTTAAAAGACCAAAATTCAGCCTTTGGCATAGAAGCCAAAGACGTTAGGCAAAAGCAAATTCATAGCAATGTTTCAATTTCCGAAGCAGAAAACGCTTCATTTCAAAACCAAGAACATTGAAGCAATTTTGTCCAAGTTTCATTCCAATCAGGATAATTCGTCCAAAAATTTCAATACCAAGCCAAGTTCATTCTAATTTCAACAAATCCACAAGAGTTTTTAGAGTTTAAGCAATAGAGGAATTTTATGGTTCTAATGAAGTACGATGTAACTTTTTTCAAGGATATAATATGGACTTTACCTACTCCAGGTATGTTAAGGCTATCCCTTCTTTCTTTTGGTATGATCAATACGATACAAACGAAACGTGCATATGCACAAATTCCATGAATGACTCTATTCGTAGAAGTATTAGAGATATCTATGTTCTTGAATTTTCGTGTGTCATAATATTTTATCATCTGTTCATAGGTCTCAGAAAAATATGAAAGTTAAAAAGAGTTTACTTTATGATATTACTCAACGGAAAAATGGTCTTATGAAGCTCCGAAAGATTTTATTGACGTACTTTTTATGTACTGCATTCATATGCATTGACCCATGACTAGATGGCGTTATATACGCGTATATATGTAAATATATGTATATGTATATGGGATATGGGAAAAGGTTATGGCGTTATATACGCACCACCACCTGATCAGCTGGTATATGATAATGATGTTGCCCGCAGTGGCTGAAATATGACTCAGACGGTATTATATATGCGTATATATGTATGTATGTATATGGGATATAGAAATGGTTATGGCGTTATATATGCACCACCATCTGATCAGCTGGTATACGATGATGATTTTGCCCACAGTAGCCGATATGATATGATGGAATTTCCTCGGAGGCCGATTATGTTATGAAACATGTAACTTTGCACTACATGACATTCATACGCATATGGATGACGCTAAAAGTAATTTATGATTTACAGAGTTATCCAGACTTATAGGTTGAGTCAATTACTCTATATTTCTTTCATGTCTGTTATGTAGTTATTTATGCGCCTTACATATTCGGTACATTTTTCGTACTGACGTCCCTTTTGCCTGGGGACGCTGCGTTTCATGCTCGCAGGTCCCGATAGACAGGCTGAGAGCCCTCTAAGTAGGCTATCAGCTCAGCGGAAGATGTTGGTGCGCTCCATTTGCTTCGGAGTTGCTTGTTTGGTTAGTATGATTTTGACGTATATTGTTTGGTATGGCGGGACTATGTCCCGACCTTTACGATATTTATGTACTCTTAGAGGCTTGTAGACATATGTCGTGTACGTGAAAGATTGTACGGCCTTGTCAGCCTATGTTTTGAGTTTATAAGTGATTATGTTGGCCTATTAGGCTCATTTATCACATGTATATGATGATGTAATAAGAAAGATACGTTACGTTAGTGCTTGGTTGAGTAAGATACCAGGTGCCCGTCGGGGCCCATCGGTTTGGGTTGTGAAAATTTTGGACAAAATTAGTCATCATTTTCTTTACCCAATAACACTTTCATCATTCCCGGATAAAGAGGGGCAACTGTTGATACACATTTTTGCCCTCATATTTTATAAATTATTACGTATATTATCGTTTTCCAATTTACAAGAGTCATATAAGTATTTTCTATAATGTTTCAACATTTTTAAAGCTTTAAAATTGATTTCTTGCATTTAAATTGCTCAAATATTTATTAATTATCCTTCAAAATTAATTTCTGATAACTTAATCATTCAAACTTCATGTATGTCTTATAACATTTTTCTTTATTTCGTATAATTATATTCGTATTTTTGAGTTATTTATACATTTGTTTTTGCAATAATAGCCTATATTTTGTACGTAATTATATTTTTTTCATTATCTATGATGAAATAATTTTATATATGTTAAGCTATTATATTCAACCATTTTACTACACAAGTAGTATTTTTATTAATTATTAAATACGTTTTATAAATTATTTTTACAAGTTTCATATATTTAATTTATAGCCCAACACAGTGCTAATTTCAGACCAAAATTAGGCCTAAAGCAATTGGCCCATCTCCATTTAACTCTTCTGCAACATAAACCAAATGACCCAACAGGTCTGCCGCAGTCTACAACCCGTTACACGCAGCCCAACCAATTTAAATCTCAGCCCATGATAAAAAATGATCAACGACTCACAACATTTTCCCCTTTTCCTTATATCCCATGAGCCCAAAATCATAGCTCATTCTCATCTCACAGTCACCCTCAAACACTCCCCTTCATCTCCCAAACTAAACCCTAGCGGCCGTAAATTTGTTGCCCTTTCCTTTGCATTTTCCCATGAGCCAAGATTTCCTTACCTTTTCTAAGCACTTACCACTCCAATATATTAATAATGGGTATTGTTCCATCTATGGAAAGACTATTTCATAAGAATTGAGTCCAAATGAACTCAATCTAGAAGATTCATTGAGACTCCGGCTAGATGCATCAAGGGATGCAAAGTATCTCTCCGATTGGAACATATCTCCATCGATTCCTACTTGATTATGGTTTGCCTTACTCGTTACAATAATCCGATTTGAAATCGGTTTTGCATGTGGTCTTTTTCCTTATTCTGTATGATTGGTTTTTTTCCATTTTGGTTTAATTGTTATCAACACTATATAAACCCCTTCCCATATTCCCCCGAGGGAGGATGACTCTCACTTACTCTCACTCCCTCGATACTATTCCGAATCTATTGTTCTTGGCCGGCTAAAAGACAAGGCTACCAAAATTTACATTCTCGACCTCTCTAGTGTGAGCAATGCTCAGGACTCATTAAAAGTCCTTGTGAACTTTGACACACTGGGATTGGGGTCTGGTTGTCCTCTATTGCTATTGATCTTTGAAGTTGTCATGACCCCGGTTCGCCCTCCGTGAACCATCGTAACAGCACCTAGTCTCTGCGACTAGGTAAGTCTAAATTGCAAAAGATAACCAAACTTGCGGAAGTAAAACAATTTAAAAACATAAATAAAACAATAATAGTGTTTAACTGTGCACTCGACATACACCATATATAAGTCTCAAAAACCAATATCTAAATCCAAGACTCAGAAACCCACGAATCCACAAGCTGAGAAAAGCACTACATAGCTCTAACTTCGGAATGTCTAATAGGAATAGGAAAGTACATAAGGGATAAATACTAAAAGCAGGAATAGAAAGGGACATCTCGGTCTACGGACGCGGCAGATGTACATCGAAGTCTCTAGAGCAGTCGCCTCCTCAAGGATGATAGGTCTGAGTAACGGTACCTGGATATGCACATGAAAAACATGTGCAGAAGGGGCATGAGTACACCACAACAGTACTCAGTAAGTGCCAAGCCTAACCTCGGTTGGGTATTGACGAGGAAGGTCAGGGCCCTACTGAGATTATAAAAATATAAAATGACAGGATAAGATAAGAAGTACAATTGAGAATCTACAGTAAGAATCAATACAGGATAATAAGAGTACAATAACGGAAACAACAATAAAGGCAAACACCAGGAAGTACCACTCATAACAAGGATGATAGCCGAGGATCTCTTGGTATCCTCAATATATTCTAGGGATCTCTTGTTATCCCGAGGATCTCTTGGTATCCTCAATTATATGCTAGGGATTGCTTAGTATCTCGAGGATCTCTTGGTATCCTCAATATATACTAGGGATCTTTCTACATCCTGAGGATCTCTTGGTATCCTTAATTATATGCTAGGGATTGCTTAGTATCTCGAGGATCTCTTGGTATCCTCAATATATACTAGGGATCTTTCTACATCCTGAGGATCTCTTGGTATCCTCAATTATATGCTAGGGATCTCTTAGTATCCCGAGGATCTCTTGGTATCCTCAATATATGCTAGGGATCTCTCGGTATTCCGAAGATCTATTGGTATCCTCAATTATATGCTAGGGATCTCTTATTATCCCGAGGTTCTCTTGGTATCCTCAAAACACGTGCCAGGGTTCTCATGCTATCCCGCACCTCAGTTCAAATCATAAATACATACAGGGGATCTCCCGAGATGCCGTCCCGTAGTCCCAAAGTAAAAAGACACAGCAGCAACACAAGAATACCCAATTAAGCTAAATTTTGTACCAAGTAAACAGTTAATTCTAGCCTAACACGCTTCATGTAATGCACTTAAGGCAGTTTAAGCAAATAGGCAATCAAGTCAACTAAACATGCTTTTCTAAACTAGTAACAGGCTAATTTCGCAAGTAGAATAAAACAGGAAAAGAACTCAATTGAAATACTTAAGGAGAAACCAGATTTTCAACAATTAGCTCAAGTACGCGCTCGTCTCCTCACGTACAAGGTATTTCAATTATCAAATATATCATATCCTAAGGGGAAGGTCCCCCACACAAGGTTAGACAAGCCACTTACCTCGAACCAGCTCAAAAATCAATCCAAAACCACGCTATTGCCACGAGTACTCGACTCCAAATGGCCCAAATATATTCAATTCAATTTCATAATGTAAATAACACTTCAAGTAACAGATTCTACAATTAAATTCTAAGCTAATACGCCAAATTAGGTAAAATGACCAAAATACCCCTCGGGCCCACGTCTCGGAATCGGGTGAAATTTATATTTTCAGAAACCTCGTACTCTCACAAGTTTATACATAACAAGAACACTGAATTCGGAGTCCAAATGGCCCCTCAAATCTTCATTTAAAGGTCTATTAAACTCAAGCACTAATTACCCATTTTTCCCAAATTTTTCATCACTAATTAAGTCTGTAATCACATAGAAACGAGTTATGAAGTCAAGGATGTTACCTCCAAGAGATTCCCCTTGAATCCTTCTTCTATCCTCTTCAAAGAGCTCCAAAAAGGATTAGAAATGGTGGAAATAATCCCCCAAGTTGCGGAACCCCTTTTAAAATAATGCCCAGCAGTTTCCGCATCTGCGGTCATGGGACCACATCTACTATCGCATTTGCGACTTTCACTTAAAGAGCCAGCTTCCGAATCTACGACTCCCAATCTGCATATGCGGTACCGCTTCTGTGGTTTCCTGAAGAAAAGATTAAAATCCGCTTCTATGGTGCCGCACCTGCGGTCCTCAAATCGCAGCTGCGAAAATACCTGAAGCAACAAAAATACAGCAGCTGCAACATTTCCTCAAACTTCTCGTTAACCATCCGAAATCACCCCGAGGCCCCCGGGACCTCAATCAAAGCACAAACATCACCTAATACCTTAATCAAACTTGTACCAATCCTTAAAAACCCTATAACAACATTGAAATCTCGAATTAACCAAGGATTTAAGCCTAAGAACTCCAAATTTCCTCAAAATAGGCTTTCAATCAAAAGGTCTATCACAACGCGTCCGAATGACCTGAAATTTTGTACACACATCACATTCAACACTACCGAGCTACTCCAACCTCCGGAATTCCATTCCAACCCTCGGATCAAAATCTCACTATCGAACTGGAAACTTAAAAAATTCAACTTTCGGCATTTCAAGCCTAAATTAGCTACGAACCTCCAAAACACAATCCGAACACGCTCCTAACCCCGAAATCACCCAACGGAGCTAAAAGAACCATCGAATTTCCATTCAAAGACCGTCTTCACACTATTCCGACTACGGTCAACTTTCCAACACTTAAGCTCTCATTTAGGGACTAAGTATCCCAAAACTCTCTGAAACTCAAAACCGAACATCCCGGAAAATCAAAATAGCAGAAATAAACTTGAGGAAAGCAGTTATTAGGGATCAAAGCGTTAATTCTTAAGATGACCGGCCGGGTCATCACATCCTCCTGCACTTAAATATTCGTTCATCCTGGAACGAGCATAAAGACATACCTGATGTAGTGAAAAGATGAGGGTAACGGTTGCGCATATCCTACTCGGCCTCCCAGGTCGTCTCCTCGACCGGCTGACCCCGCCATTGAACCTTTGCCGATGCAATGTTCTTTGACCTCAACTTTCTAACCTACTTGTCCAATATTGCCACTGTCTCATCAACATCAGATAGATCCTTGTCCAACTGGACTAAACTAAAATCCAACACGTGCGACAGATCACCATGATACCTCCGGAGCATCGAAACATGGAGTACCGGATGAACTCCGGCCAAGGTGGGAGGTAAGGCAAGCTCATAAGCAACCACCGCAACACGCCTCAATATCTCAAAAGGGCCAATAAATCTCGGACTCAACATTCCTTTCTTCCCGAATCTCATAACGCCCTTCATAGGCGAAACCCAAAGCAGAACCCGCTCTCCAACCATATAGGAAACATCACGAACCTTCCGGTTCGTGTAACTCTTCTGTCTAGACTGGGATGTACGGAGTGTATCCCGAATGAGCTTAACCTTATCCAAAGCTTCTTGAACTAAGTCTGATCCCAATAATCTGGCCTCACCCGGCTCAAACCAATCCACGGAGGATCTACACTGTCTACCATATAAAGCCTCATACGGTGCCATCCAAATGCTGGACTGATAGCTGTTGTTGTAAGCAAACTCTGCCAATGGCAAGAACTGATCCCAAGACCCTCCGAACTCGATCACACACACATGGGGCATATCCTCAAGAATCTGAATAGCATTGAACTTTCTCAAAGTCCGTGGGAGCCTAACTAAAAAGTTCATGGTGATCCGCTCCCACTTCCACTATGGAATCTCTATCTACTGAAGCAACCCACCCGGTCTCTGGTGCACATACTTCACCTGCTGACAGTTGAGGCACCGAGCTACGAATCCAACTATATCTTTCTTCATCCGCCTCCACCAATAGTGCTATCTCAAATCCTGATACATCTTCGTGGTACCCGGATGGATGGAATACCGCGAACTATGGGCCTCATCTAGAATCAACTCTCGTATCCAATCAACATTGGGTACACAAATCCGAACCTGCATCCTCAATATCCCATCATTATCAATAGTCACATCTCGGGCATCACCATGCTGAACCTTATCCTCGAGGACAAGCAAATGAGGGTCATCATACTGCCACTCCCTGATACGATCAAATAAGGAAGACCGAGAAACCACGCAAGATAAAACCCGACTAGGCTCTGAAAGATCCAATCTCACAAACTGGATGGCTAAGGCCTGAACGTCCATCGCCATAGGCCCTTCAATGCTGGTAAATATGCTAAGCTCCCCAAACTCTCCGCCTGGCGACTCAAGGCATCAGCCACTATATTGGCCTTGCCCGGGTGATACAAAATAGTGATATCATAGTCCTTAAGTACCTCTAACCACCTCATATGGTGCAAATTTAGATCCTTTTGCTTGAGCAGGTGCTGCAAGCTCCGATGGTCAGTATAAATCTCACAGGGAACCCCGTATAAATAATGACACCAAATCTTCTGGGCATGCACAATGGCAGCTAACCCAAGGTCGTGAACAGGGTAGTTCTTCTCATGTATCTTCAACTATCTGGACGCGTAGGCAATCACCCTACCGTCCTACATCAACACTGCTCCGAGGCTAATCCTCGAGGCAATACAATAGACCGTATAAGACCCCGAATCTGTAGGTAGTATCAAAATTGGGGTTGTGGTCAAAGCTATCTTGAGCTTCTGAAAGCTCACCTCACACTCCTACGTCCACTGGAACGGAGCACCCTTCTGGGTCAACCGGTCATAGGGGCTACAATAGATGAAAACCCCTCCACAAAACGACGGAAGTAGCCCGCCAAACCAAGGAAACTACAGATCTCAGTAGCTGAGGATGGTCTGGGCCAACTCTGCACGGCCTCTATCTTCTTCGGATCCACCTGAATACCCCCACTCGATACCATGTGGCCTAACAATGCCACTGAATCCAACAAAAACTCACATTTCGAGAATTTAGCATATAACTTCTTCTCTCTCAAAGTCTGAAGCCCAGTCCTCAGGTGCTGCTCATGATCTTCCCGACTCCGGAAATACACCAGAACGTCATCAATAAAGACAATGATGAATGAGTCAAGATATGGCCGGAACACATTGTGCATCAAATGCATAAAGGCTGTTGGGGCATTGGTTAGCCCAAATGACATGAAAAGGAACTCGTAATGACCATACCAAGTCCTAAAAGCAGTTTTCGGGATATCTGGCTCCCTAATCTTCAACTGATGGTAACCTGAGCGCAAATCAATCTTAGAAAACACATGTGCACGCTGAAGCTGGTCAAAAATATCATCAATACAAGGCAAAGGATAACAGTTCTTCATTGTCACTTTGTTCAACTGGCAATAATCAAAACACATACACATAGAACCATCTTTTTTCTTCACAAACAAGACAGGAGCACCCCAAGGTGATACACTAGGACGAATAAAACCCTTATCAAGCAATTCCTGTAACTGATCCTTCAACTCCTTCAACTCAGGATGAGCCATACATTACAGAGGAATAGGAATGGGCTGAGTGCCCGACAACAGATAAATGCCAAAATCAATATCTCTATCAGGCGGCATGCCTGGAAGATCAGCTGGAAATACATCGAGAAAATCCCGTACAACTAGAACTGAATCAACTGAAGGGGTATCAATACTGACATCTCTCACATAAGCTAAATACGCATCGCACCCCTTCTCAACCATACGCTGAATATAAATAACTCTACTAGGAGTGTGATCTAAAGTGCCCCTCCACTCAACACGCGGTACACCTGGCATAGCCAGCGTCACGGTTTTGGCGTGACAATCAAGAATAGCATAATGGGGAGACAACCAGTCCATGGCCGAGATAATGTCAAAATATACCATGTTCAGCAACAATAGATCAGCTCTAGTCTCAAAACCACTAAGAGCAACCAAACACAACCGATAAACGCAGTCCACAATAAGAGAATCTCCCACGGGAGTAGAAAAATAAACAAGGGGAACTCAAAGAATCCCGAGATACACCCAAATGTAGAGCAAAATAAGTAGACACATAGGAGTAAGTAGAGCCTGGATCGAATAGAACTGATGCATCTTTGTGATAAACCAGTATAATACCTGTGATGACAGAATCGGAAGCAACAACCTTAGTACGGGCATGAAGGGCATAGTATCTGGCCTGTCCTCCCCCTCTAGGGCGATCTCTACCTCCCCGACCTCCACCTCTAGCTGGTGGAGCAGGTGGGGTAGCAACTAGAGGTGTAATCATAGCCTGATAACTCTGCGGGGAACGCTATGGCTGAGAAGTCTACGGAGGTGCACCCTTCCAAAGTCTGGGGCAATCCCTTACCAGATGACGTGTGTCACCATACTCAAAACAAGTTCTGTGAGGATGTGGTGGTTGTGACTGGCTCGGGCCGGGTCTGCTGGACTGATCTCTGAAAGCACCCCGCGTAGGAGGCGCGCTAGAAACTGGAGGTGCATAATAAGGCTCTTGAGGCCTAGGAGGAGCTGGAGAACTACTGGCTGCTGGAAGAGTTGAATGAATAGGGTGACTCATATAACCCCTACCATGACGACCTGTAAATGGGGTATGGGCACCAGAATAATGGCCCGACTCTCGTGACCTCTTGGCCTCCCTCTCCTCTCTCTCCCTAGCATGCATACCCTCAATCCTCTTAGCAATGCTCACCACCTGCTAATAAGAAATATCCATCACCAACTCACGAGCCATGTTAGATCTGATGTTGGGAATAAGGCCGTCAATAAATCGGCGAACCCTCTCGCGAATAGTGGAAACCAAGTTTGGTGCATGCCTAGCCAAACTGGTGTAACAGACAGCATACTCTAAGACAGTCATAGTACCCTGGCTCAAATGCTCAAACTCTGCATGCCATGCGTCCTTGAGGCTTTGAGGAACATACTCTCTCCGGAACAAATCTAAAAACTAAGTCCAAGTTAGTGAAGGAGCCTTATCCAGACTATCTAACTCATAGGTGCGCCACCACTTATAGGCGGCTCCTCGAAGCTGGAAAGTAGTCAAGGAAACCCCGGTCTATCCTGATATACCCATGGTATGAAGAATGCGGTAACACTCATCTTGAAATCCCATAACATCGTCCTATTCTAGACCATTGAATACAGGGGGCTTGTACTACTTGAACCTCTCAAGCCTTAGCTGCTCCTCCTTGAAGCCGCTTCCCTGTCCTTGGGCTGAGCTGGCACTGCAGGTGGTACAGAAATAATCTCAGAGACCTGCTCAACATGCATTCACTGTTCAAGAGTGCGGGCGGGGGGAGTATGTGCTCCTCCCCCAGCCTGAGATGTAGCTGCAGCAAGGGGAAGCAACCCTGCCTGAGCCAGAGTGGTGTACATGCTCATGAATTGTGCCAAAGTCTCCTGAAGAGCTGGAGTAGTAGTAGCAGTAGGCGTGTCAAGTGCTTGGACTCCGGCTAGATCCGTTGGTGGTACCTCGGTGGCAGCTCGCGCAGGTGCCCTGGCTGCACCACGTATACATCCTCGTCCTCTACCCCGGCCCGACCTCTAACGGCTGCAGTAGGGGGCGCGGGTGCCTAATCATCTTGGGTAGCACGTGTCCTCACCATCTATGAAAGAATAGAAGACAGAAGTTTAGAATTGTGATGTCAAATATCGGACAACAATGAAATCAAATGTAGTGGAAATTTTCCTAACAGTTACATAGCCTCTCGTAGATAAGTACAGATGTATCTGTACCGATCAGCGAGACTCTAATAAATCAGTTTGTGATCCGTGACTCCTATAAACGTAGCGCTGTGATACCAACTTGTCAGGGCCCCGGTTCGCCCTCCGTGAACCATCGTGACGACACCTAGTCTCTACGACTAGGTAAGTCTAAATTGTGAAAGATAAACAAACTTGCGGAAGTAAAACAATTTAAAAACGGAAATAAAACAATAATAGGGTTTAAATGTGTCGCTCGGCATACACCATATATAAGTCTCAAAAACCAATATCTAAATCCAAGACCCGGAAACCCACGAATCCACAAGCTGAAAAAAATGCTACATAGCTCTAACTCCAGAATGTCTAATAAGAATAGGAAAGTACAGAAGGGCTAAATACTAAAAGTAGGAATAGAAAGGGACTTCTCGATCTGGGGACGCGACAGATGTACATCGAAGTCTCTAGAGCAGCCGCCTCCTCAAGGATGATAGGTCTGAGTAATGGTTCCTGGATCTGAACATGAAAAACATGTGCGGAAGGGGCATGAGTACACCACAACGATACTCAGTAAGTACCAAGCCTAACCTCGGTTGGGAAGTGATGAGGAAGGTTAGGGCCCTACTGAGATTATATAAATATAAAGATGACAGGATAAGATAAGAAATACAATTGAGAATCTACAGTAAGAATCAATACAGGATATTAAGAGTACAATAACAGAAACAACAATAAAGGCAAACACCAGGAAGTACCACTCATAACAAGGATGATTTCCGGTGATCTCTTGGTATCCCGAGTATCTCTTGGTATCCTCAATTATATGCTAGGGATCTCTTAGTATCCCGAGTATCTCTTGGTATCCTCAATATATATTAGGGATCTCTCGGTATCCCAAGGATATCTTGGTATCCTCAATTATATGATAGGTATCTCTTAGTATCCCGAGGATATCTTGGTATCTTCAATATATGCTAGGGATCTCTTGGTATCCTCAATTATATGCTAGAGATCTCTTAGTATCCCGATGATCTCTTGGTATCCTCATAATACATGCCAGTGATCTCTTGGTATCCCGCACCTCAGTTCATATCATAAATACGTATAGGGGATCTCCCAACATGCCGTCCCGTAGTCCCAAAGAAAAACACACAGCAGCAACACAAGAATACCTAATTAAGCTAAATTTTGTACCAAGTAAACAATTAATTCTAGCCTAACTCGCTTCACGTAATGCACTTAAGGCAGCTTAAGCAAATAGGTAATCAAATCAACTAAACATGCTTTTCTAAACTAGTAATAGGCTAAATTCGCAAGTATAATAAAACAGGAAAAAAACTCAATTGAAATACTTTAGGAGAAACCGGATTTTCAACAATTAGCTCAAGTACGCGCTCGTCACCTCACGTACAAGGCATTTCAATTATCAAATATATCATATCCTAAGGGGAAGGTCCCCGACACAAGGTTAGACAACCCACTTACCTCAAACCGGCTCAAAAATCAATCCAAAACCACACTCTTGCCACGAGTACTGGACTCCAAATGGCCCAAATCTATTCAATTCAATTTCATAATATAAATAACACTTCAAGTAACGGATTCTACAACTAAATTCTAAGCTAATACACGAAATTAGGCAAGATGACTAAATGCCCCTCGGGCCTACGTCTCGGAATCGGGTGAAATTTACATTTTCAGAAACCTCGTACTCTCACTAGTCTGTACATAACAAGAACACTGAATTCGGAGTCCAAATGACCCCTCAAATCGTCATTTAAAGGTCTCTTAAACTCAAGTCCTAATTACCCATTTTCCCCAAATTTTTCATCACTAATTAGGTCTGTAATCACATAGAAATGAGTTATGAAGTCAAGGATGTTACCTCCAAGCCATTCCTCTTGAATCCTTCTTCCATCCCCTTCAAAGAGCTCCAAAAATGATTAGAAATGGTGGAAATAAACCCCCGAGTCACGGAACCCCTTTTAAAATAATGCCCAGCAGTTTCCGCATCTGCGGTCCCGCTTCTGCGGAACAAATGTCGCATCTGCGACTTTCACTTACAGAGCCAGCTTTCGCATCCGCGACTCCCAATCCGCAGATGCGGTACCACCACTGCGGTAATTCCACCTCTTCTACGGTTTTCTGAAGAAAATATCAAAATCTGCTTTTGCGGCTCCTCCGCTTCTATGGTGCCGCACCTGCGGTCCCCAAATCGCAAATTCGAAAATACCAAAAGCAGCAAAAATACTGCAGCTGCAACATTTCCTCAAACTTCTTGTTAACCATCCAAAATCACCCCGAGGCCCCAGGACCTCAACCAAAAGCACAAACATCACCTAATACCTTATTCAAACTTGTACCAATCTTTTAAACACCTAAAACAACATCAAAACCTCGAATTAACGAAGGATTTAAGCCTAAGAAGTCCAAATTTCCTCAAATACACTTTCGATCAAAAAGTCTATCACAACGCATCCGAATAACCTGAAATTTTGCACACACGTCACATTCAACACTATGGAGCAACTCCAACCTCTGGAATTTCATTCCGACCCTCGGATTAAAATCTCATTATCGGACCGGAAACTTCAAAAATTCAACTTTCCACTTTTCAAGCCTAAATTAGCAACGGTCCTCCAAAACACAATCCTAACATGCTCCTAACCCCAAATTCACCCAACAGAGCTAACAGAACCATCAGATTTTCATTTCAAGGATGCCTTCACACTGTTCCGACTACGGTCAACTTTCCAACACTTAAGCTCTCATTTAGGCACTAAGTGTCCCAAAACTCTCCGAATCTCAAAACCGAACATCCCGACAAATCAAAATAGCAGAAATAAACTTGGGGTAAGAAGTTAATAGGAGATCGTGGCGTTAATTCTTAAGACGACCGGCCTGGTCGTCATAGAAGTACTGCTGAAATTTGCTCTTGCCCTTTACTTCTTTGTTAGTTTCTACTGGTAAGCATCTCTGACTCTCGTAATTTCATTTCTTTTCTTCTGCCCATGCCTCGTGTATCAATGCCACTTGAGCTTTAGTGAATCAATATGATATTATGTCATCTCTTCCTTATGGTTCTCTCGGTTTTTAAGGTTGTCTAGTAGCTTTAAATAAGCCTATGCCCACAATTTGTTACCTCATGCTGAGTTATCCTTGTGAAACTTGTGGTTGATTCATGAATCATATGATTTCTAAGTGCCAATATTGCCTGAACCTATAAACAAACATGACAAGTTTTCCTACTACTTGTAAATTTCAATGCGTGCTTCCTGACTTGTTCAAACCTTATATTTCTCAACGTTGGCTATTACTTCTAGATGAATTTCAATATATGTGTTACGCCCCATGTTTTTGTACGTAAAAGTGCATCGTAAGTCAATTGATGTAAGCTCAAAATGAGATTGTCTTTGAAAGTACATAAAGTAAGTTAATTGTGTTACCTTGGAGGTGACAAATATTTAAGATCTTGAATAACAAGTACCAAGAGCGTTGGAAGGCTTAGAATCTAAACGAATTGAAGAAAATAAGTTTCCTAATATGATAAGGAGGTTATGTTATGAGTTATTTTAGTTGTATGAAAGTCGTGTGTTATGTTTTAACGTCAAGCAAGTCGTGGAACAAAAGTTGGCAAATGTCATCACAAGTTACATTTATAAATATATTGAAATTAGGTCAAATATCGCGGAGCGTTTCTCCAAATATACTTGGAACTACGGGATGATCCACATATAAAATTGAATATCTATGAGTCTAGGTTTTATATCATTAAACCGTTTGTTGATACGACATTGGAGTAGAGATATATTTGTAGTTTTGCAAGACTGCATAGGTGACAAGTAGGTGTGTCACTGGAGCTTTTTTAGAAATATATTTCTTATGCTATTTGAGGTATTTTTGGGACTTATTATATACCAAATTGAAGGTCTTGGAATGTAGTTTCCAATTCACTTAACCGTTAATTCATACAATATTAGGATAAAAAGGTATAAGCGTATGAAGAAGAGCCGATAATAGGGTGCCAAGCTAGCACCTCTTTGACTTTTAAAATATATATACGCCTTATGTCGTCTCTTTATTCACTTTTCCATATACCACAACCAGAATAAGACCTCTAAACTTACCCTTAAGCTTTCTAATATGGTTTCAAAGAATATTAATCCCGGGTACGAAATCGAGAAGCGATAATATCAGAACAATCCCTACGACGTAAGTATCATTATACATCCTCTCTTTTTCTTTGTAGTTTGAGTTTTGGAAGGTACTTCATAGTTAATAAAACGTCTAACTTCTGTATTTAAGTGTTTAAATATCAATTAAGGTTGATAAATTGGTTTCCTAATAGTTAGAACTCACGGGACGGTGATCGGAAGCCGTCAGTTCGATTTTTTCCCACTTTTACTGGATTGTTTTGTAGTCCACTCATGTTGGCCTATTGTGCTGCTTATTTATGGAGTTTTAAAGGATAAAAAGTCAAGGAGTAATTTCACATGTGGTAGGATAGTAGGTTGGTCACTCGTCATTGCAGTTTCAGGCTAATTGATAACTTGTTGATTGGGTGTGTAATGGTATATTTGGGGTTTTTGTTGTATTGAAGGTCCTGAATTGTAATTAGGTTGGTTTTGAGTTTTTGATTGTATTGTGTTTGTATATCACTTATAATAGGCTTGAGGGAGCATCAAAATTAGGGGAGATGACGCCCGTTTTATTTTAGAATCGAGTTATCGTTTGAGATACGTGATATACTAGTGCCATCTAAGTTGTACATGTATTTCCTTGTTATAGGGTTGGCACACTAGTTGTAATAAGCTTGTTGTTGAGTTGCATTGATGACTTGATATATGTTAAGGCTATCTATTCTTTCTTTTTGGCATGATCCTCATGATACAATGAAATGAGCAATGACACAACTTTCACAAATGATTCTATTTTTAGAAGTACTAGGGTTGCCTATGTTCTTGATTCCCCATGTATTCTACTATCATATCGTCTTTTCATGGGTCTCATGATATTCTGAGAGATCTTATTGACTTACTTCATTATACATTGCATTCATTTATACATGTATATTTACCCATGACCAGATGACATTATATATGCATATAGTATATATATATGGGGTATGGGGAAAGGTTATGTCGTTATATATGCACCACCACCTGATCAGCTAGTATACTTTGATGATTTTACTCAGAGAGGCCGAGATGATATGATGGGATGCTCTCAGAGGCTTGATAATGTCATGTACGCATATACCTATGCATGATATGACATTTATATGCATACACATGAAATTATAAATGTTTCATGATTCACAAAGCTATTTAGACTTATAGGTTGAGTCCTTCACTCCATGCTTCTTTACTGTCTTATATATGATGCTTTTCATGCCTTACATACTCAGTACTTTATTTGTACTGACGTCCCTTTTGCTTGGGGACGCTACGTTTTATGCCTACAGGTCCCAATTAATGCAATTTGTAGATCTCCAGCTATGATATCTTGCTAAGACATACAACAAGTGACGATCCATAAGTTAACAATGTGTTTGATTCACAATAGATTTGCTTGGATTCGTGGTGGGTCGAAATGTTTAGCCTAAAATCTGTATTTTAGATAAATTATTTAAATTTGTGTAATATGTTTACAAGCAATTAAGTTACACCAATGGAATGAATATTTTCTAGTAGAAAATAATCAAAAACAATAAAGTAGATAGAGAACAATGTAAAGAAATTTTTATTGAGTAGCTGTTGGTTTAAAGAAACTGGTGAACAATGCCAACATTTGAGAGAAGAATATTATAGTAAAATCAATATAGCAACTGTTTGTGTGTTTGATTCATAATGGGGTGCAATCGTGGCAAAGATAAATATTTATAGAAAAAACCAATTATAATTGTGAAAGTACAGGAGGGGGGGAGTGAATTGTATATCTTTAAAACTTAATCTATATTAGTTGGCTGATTTTTCAATTAGTCGACTAGATGAAATAAACTAACAATAATAGCAGAATATAAGATGCAGAAAGTAAATGTAGGGATTAAAGATACCCAAATATTTATACTGGTTCGGATTCAATGTGAATCCTAGTCCAGTCCCCTTGGGTTGCAAGGGAGTTCTCTTTAGTAAATGCGTTTCTTCGAGTACAATGACGTGATAGATCAGTTCCTATATTACTCGTCTCTTTTGATACAATTCCTCACCAGTGTTGTTCTCTCTTTCTTCTTTTACTTGTTACACAATAGGTCTTAGAGAGCTATAATAAGTTTTGTAGTAGAACAAAGAGAGAGTGTTTGGTTCGATCAAAGTATATTTTTCTAAGGCTTGATGCTAAGTATAAACACTTTGGTGAAGGCCGTTTGCTGAAGAGATTTGATAACCCAAGAGATTTGATCCTCGGAAAGAGATTGATTCTTTTCAAGAATAAGGTTACTTGCCGTTGCTCTTCCTTGATGAGAGGGCATTGATACCTTTCCTTCTACAGATCTTGATGACATGGGCTTACTCCTTTATTGTTGGTCCTTCCGAAAATAGCAGCTCGATTAATCATCTTACAGGATCTTCGATGCTTCTTCTCTGCTTCAATCTTCCAGATTGAATGTGCTGGACTTGATTGACGACTTAAGTTTAGGCTTGCTTGATTCTTTCCATCGTAGTTGTCCATTGATTTCGTGATCTTTGCTGATTGATTTCTTTCATTAAGCTTCCTGATTGGTTTCTTTAATGTTGTAGTAACTCCTTGATTCCTTGATCTTCTCTACTTGATTCTTTCAATCTTTGAATGGTTATCCATGATTTCCTGCACAGATATATTATTTGCATCATTAAAAACAGATCTAACAATCTCCCCCTTTTTGATGATGACAAAATAATATATATGTATAAACAATAGTTGACTTCCCCGTGTTTTACTCCCTCTCAATATATGCAGTTGACAGGTTCATGGTACTCCCCCTCAGTTCATGCAGTTGACTAGTCCATGGTTATAGATTTTGTGGCCGACTTCGCCCGTACATTTGCCCTTTAGTCGACTAGACCTGTATACAGATAAATATAATCTTCTCCCCCTTTTTGGCATCAGCAAAGATGGAATATATAGAACAAACTACGAACTAAATAAAAATATATACATTATGTAGCAGAGTTATAGTCCAACCAGAAACAACCAAAACAAAACAAAAACAAAAATTTTCCAATGGCTGAGTTAACAGCCCAAAAACAGCACATCAAAAAAAATTGTCTTAAGCAACCACATTAATGACGCAGAAAAGATGTAAGAATGTTGCAGATGGCCTCCTTTAGTTGTTCAAAGCTAGAATTTGTTGAGATGCTCACTCCATCTAACCTGTCATGAATCTCCCTGAAAGCCTTGACAGCGTTGTCCCTTCTGAGAACAACAACTCGTATCTTGGACACTTCAGACCCTGTTTCTTTGGAGATGGCATGAATGTCACCAAAGGTTGACCGAGTGGCTGTGAGTAGATTTTTGATTTCAGAGAGTTGAATGTTAATGGCACGAAGCTTTTCACCAAGATCAGGATCACCAGGGCTGGGATGAGAGGCAAAGGGTTTAGGTTTGCGATCTATAGGAGCATGCTTTACATAACCTTCGTTCTTCTTAACCCAGGAGCCCTTCACGCTCACATAACCCATACTTGCAAAGGCTCTAGAATTGTAAGATTTTTAAACAGTGATAAAGGGATAAGCGGACAGGGAAGTTTGGTGAGCTTCCAGGATGTGAGTGATGGCCATGCCATAGGGTAGACTGGTGGAATCTTCTGCACTTTCAATCATGAAATTAATGACCTAGGAGGATAACTTAACTTTGAGTTTGTTCACAAGGCAGTATATTATGAAAGTGTCTCTTTGAGAGAAAGTGAAAAATGAACCAGTGCGGGGAAGCAGAGTAGTTGCTCCAATGTGAGCCAGGACTCGTGTTTCGAAAATAACATCACTAGGGCCTAAGTAGTTGGGAAGGGATTCAGAGGGACACTCAGTAATACACCATTTAGCTTGATCAAAGGAAATTTCAAAATTATCGGGCCATGTATTTTTGAAAAGCATAGGAAAACCTGAACATTTACTCTGAAAGAGTGAATCAAACAAGGCACAGTCAAGAACAATGCGCTTACCTAACACTAAGAATTCCAACCTATCAGTTTACTAGAGCGAATATTAGCATAAAACATCTTTACCAAGGGTTCATAGACCTTATGCGGAGGAATAGAGAGGAACTTAGACCACCCTTGATGAGTAAAGAGATTTTTTACCTTACAATTTAGGGCTTCCATGTCGTCAAGATCGACTACCCTTCCATGAACAATGGGTTTCTCTTTCAAGGAAATGAAGAGATCCCTGTTTGGAGAATCCCAGGAATTCAAGTCAGATTTTAGAGAGCCAGAAAGATCTATCTTTTGTTTTCTTTGGAGTAGAGGTAACAGGGGGGTCTTCCATAGGTTGTTTTCCTAGGGCTTTTTCTCCTAAGATTTGAGAGTGATCAGACAAAGTCGGACCCTAGGTCTACTTGTTCTGGGGGCATAGAAGGGGGTTTTGCTCTGGAGCGGGTACTTTTTCTGGTGGAAGTGGATGTGTTTTTGGGTTGTTTGGCCATTGAAGGAAAGTGGTTTGAGCAGAGCTTTGGAGAAGGATTTTCTAGATGATATGGATGAAAGTGATTAAAAAGAGGTCTCCACCTTAAAAAGAGAACCTTATGACGGTTGAGTACAGAAAAGGAAAAGACGTCAGTTGAATAGACGTGATGATTGGATTTCCAACTTTGAATGACGGAACTGATATGAAAGAAGAAGAAAAGAGAAGAAAATGGAGTCATAATTAATGCAAGAGTAAAAGACAATTATTAAACCTATAAAAGTAACTGTATTGCACATAGGTCCTACAAGTTATTATTCAACCAAGTAATGCCAAGTAATTTTCTTAAAGCACAAAATCTATCCTCTAATAACGGCTTAGTAGAAATATTTGCTAACTAATCAGTTGTTCCAGCAAAAGATATTTCTATGTCTCCCTTAAGAATATGATCTCTAATAAAATGATGCTTGGTATCTATATGCTTTGCTCTAGAATGATGCACATGATTTTTTGAAACACAAATAGCACTTGAATTATCACAAAAAATTTGTATAGGTTTGAAGGAAAGTTCATAGTCACCCAGTTGATGGGACATCCACAGTAATTGCGCACAACATTGTCCAACAACAATGTATTCAGCTTTAGTGGTAGATAATGCAATTGATACTTGTTTTTTACTGTTCCAGGATACCAATGCCGTTCCAGGTAATTGACATGTACCACTTATGCTCTTTCTACCTTCCTTATCACCTACAAGGTCAGCATCTGAAAACCCTTCTAAATTAAAAGAGTTAGAGCGAGGATACCATAGTCCATGGGAGACAGTCCCGATGAGATATCGAATGATTCTCTTTACTGCAGTTAGATGAGATTCCTTAGGAGCTGACTGAAACTTGGCACATTTACACACACTGACCACAATATCCGGTCGACTTGCAGTCAGATACACTAATGAGCCAATCATTCCACGATACTTAGTTTAATCAACATGGATTCCCTATTCATCTTTGTCTAGACTCGTTGAAGCACTCATTGGCGTGCCAATGTATTTTGTATTGCTCATGCCAAATTTTTGAATAAGTTCCTTTATCTATTTTGTCTGATATATAAAGGTTCCTTCTTTAGATTGTTGAATTTGAAGTCCAAGGAATAATGTTAGCTCTCCCATCATGCTGATTTCGAATTCACTTTGCATAAGATTTGAAAATTCCTTGCATATAAGAGGGTTAGCACTACCAAATATAATATCATCAACATAAATCTGAATAGTGAGATTACCTTCTGATAATCTTTTAATAAACAAGGTAGTGTTTACTTTATCTCTTGTGAAACCATGATTAATAAGAAATGAATTAAGTTTATCATACCATGCACGTGGAGCTTGCTTTAGTCAATATAGTGCCTTGGTGAGCTTACATACATGGTAGGGAAACTTTGAATCTACAAACCCTGCTGATTGTTTCACGTATACTTCTTCCTTAATAAATCATTTCAAAAAGGCACTTTTGACGTCTATCTGAAACAACCTAAATCCCTTAAACGATGCATATGCTAGAAGGATTCATGGAGACTCCAAACGAGCTACTGGAGCGAAAGTTTCGTCATAGTCGACTCCTTCCTGCTGTGAATATCCCTGAGCAACTAATCTTGCTTTATTCCTTATGACCTCTCCATCCTCGTTCAATTTATTTCTGAGGACCCACTTTGTTCCGATTACAGAAACATTTTCAGGTTTGGGTATTAGTTTCCACACTTGATTTTTACCAAAATGATCTAACTCTTCCTACATTGCTTGTACCCAACTTGAATCTTTTAGAGCTTCCTCTATCTTTTTTGGTTCAATCGGGGAGATTAATGCAAAATTTGCTTTCTTTTTGAGATCTCCCCTGGTTTTCATTCCTTCATTTGGATGTCCTATGATGAATTTTGGAGGATATTTAGGTTCGCTTCTCCATTCATTTGGATGCACTACATTAGTAGTCGACTCGATCAGATGATCTGGTACACTACTGTTGATTTCATTAGTTGACTCTATCGTAGCAGATTTATTAGTTGACTCTTGAGATTTGCTTGTCTCTTGAGTTTCTTGAGCTTGATGTTCATCACCTACAGTAATTCCTTTCTCAACAAAGGGGTTATTTTCGTCGAATATAACATGTACAGATTCTTCCATACATAATGTGCGTTTATTATAGACTCTAAAAGATCTACTATTTAATGAGTAGCCCAAAAAATACCTTCATCACTTCATGGATCAAATTTTCCAAGGTTGTCCTCAACGTTATTGTGAATAAAACACTTACTTCCGATGGGATGAAAGTAACTGATATTAGGACATTTACTTTTCCATAGTTCATAAGGAGTCTTCTTAAGAATGGGCCTTATGACACATCGCTTGATAATGTGACATGATGTACTCACACTTTCTGCCCAAAAGTGATTTGGTAGTGAATGATCTAGTAACATGGTTATTGTCATGTCTTGAAGTGTTCTGTTTTTCCTCTCAACAACCCCATTTTGTTGTGGTGATCGTGGTGCAGAGAAATTATGAGTGTATCCCTGATCATTATAGAAGTCTTCGAATGCTCTACTTTCAAATTCTCCTCCATGATCACTCTGAATTGTTGAAATCAGATATCCATTTTCTCTTTCAACCTTTTTGCAGAAAATCTAGAAATTTCTTAATGCTTCATCTTTATGAGATAAGAAAATTACCCAAGTGAAACGTGAATAATCATCAACAATAACAAAAGCATATCTTTTTCCTCCTATACTAGCATTTCTAGTAGGCCCAAATAAGTTCATATAAAGCAATTGCAAAGGTTTAGAAGTAGATACAATATCTTTATTTTTGAAAGAGTTTCTGGTCTGCTTACCTATTTGACATGCATCACAGATATGAGTTCTAGAAAAATTCAGTTTGGGTAGACCAATAACTAATTCATGTTTGGACAATATTTCTATCAAGTACATGCTTGCATGACCAAGTTTCTTATTCCATAACCATGGATCATTAGACATAGATGTTAAGCAAATATGACCATCTATCTTTTCAAAACCATCAAGGATTTAAACATTTCCATACCTTTTTCCTGGGAGGACTGTTTTACCAGTCTCGTCTACAATAGCACAGCTTGTTTTCTTAAAATTTACCTCATATCCTGAGTCGCATAGTTGACTTATGCTCAGGAGATTGTAGTTGAGTCCATCGACGAGATAAACTTCAATGATGTCACAGTTGTTAATGAAGGGAATTGTTCCAGTACCAATTATTTTTCCTTTTGAGTCATCCCAAAACTTAACGCTTCCTCCATCAATTTTTGTAACTTATTTAAACAGGTTTTTATCACTTGTCATATGACTGGAACACGCACTGTCTAAATACTATTTTCCTTTGCGGCTTATACTGTGGTATTCCTGCAACACATAGTGATTAGTTTCATTTAGGTACCCAAGCTTGCTTGGGTCCTGGAGGGTTAGTATTACTAGATTCAGAATTAATTTTTGATTTCCAAACCATCCTGAAATATTTGCTTTACAAAAGCGACAAAAAGAATATTTATGTCCACTTTTGTTACAGTAGTGACACGTAACTCCTAACCCACCTTTAGGTCTTTCAATAGTGTTAGTACTAGTAGAATTTGTTCTAGATAGCCCTTTTCCAGTTGACTTGTAAGTCACCTGGTTTGACCTAACAGAACCGTGACTGGTGGATTTGTGTATGCCATTGAGTTGCATTTGCAATTCCTCAAATTCTTCTTGAAGTACTTCTTTTTAAATTTCACATACTTCATGTTTCTGTTTCCAGTCTTTAACTTCTTTATTGAGTCTCTTAAGGTCATTCATCATTTTATGAGAATCTTTAAAAGTTAAATCAAGAATATCTTGCAATTCATTGCATCTTTCATAGTTATAATATCTTACCTCACTTGTTTTACCTCATGCCATGAAATAGTTCTCATTGTCATCTTTACATTTGTCATCTGAGGTGTCCTCATCCGTCCAGCATCCTGAGGATTTGTTCATCTCATTTTCCAGAATCGTCATGAAGCAAAGATTTGCTATCTCTTTATATTCTAAATTGTCTTCATCGCTCCAACTTCCAAAAGATTTGTTCTTTTTAAAGCCTCTAGAAATTTTTCTTTTTAGATCTTGGCACTCAGCTTGAATGAGTCTAAACCTCTACAGTCATAGCATTTTCCATCATTCTTATCTTGTTCGTTGTATTGCCTGGATCGCCTAGGTGAAATTCTTCATTTCCTTGTATTTCTGAATCTTCTCATTAAGCCATCCATGTTTCTTGATAGCATAGCAATCTCTTCTTGTAAAGCTTCAGGATCATCATCGATTTCATTTTCAGCTATTTCAGTTGAGGACTTGAACACGACTGTTTTCCTTTTTTCTTCTTGACTAGTCTTCTTGACATGTGTCTTTTCAAAGTCTATGAGTTCTCCTCGTAATTCATCATAGGATAACTTGTTTAGATACTGAGATTCAAGTGTGACTACTTTGGTCTGCCAAGTGGTTGGTAGGCTTCTGAGAATTTTTTTGACTTGATCACCACTCGTAAATTGTTTGCCAAATACTTTTAGATCGCTAATTATTTTGCTGAATCTGGCAAACATCTCTTCAATAGACTCTCCTCCTTTCATTGAGAAGAGTTTGTAATCATGAACCAACATGTTGATATGTGTTTACTTTACTTTATTGGTTCCTTCGTATGTAACCTCAAGCTTGTTCCACATTTCTTTGGTTGTATCATAGCTAGAGATTTTCTCATACTCTTCACCACTTATGTAATTATAAAGCAGGTTTCTCGCTTTATTGTTAACTTGTTAGGATCATCAAGTGGTGGAGTAGTAGCTGGCAGGGGATAGTTCCCCTTTTTGATGACTCTCCAAACTTTAACATCATATGCCTTGGCATAGATCTCCATACGCACTTTCCAGTGAGAGAAATGTTGTCCATTGAACTATGGTGGTCTAACTTGTGAAGTTCCTTCCTAGAAGAGAGCTCCTATGATAACTTGATTTGCCATGATCATTTCTCACAAGCTTTTAAGCAAAAGAAAAATGTGAGCCTTGCTCTGATACCAATTGAAAGTACAAGAGGGGGAGGGGGTGAATTGTATATTTTTAATACTTAATCTCTGTTAGTTGACTGGTTTTTTAATTAGTCAACTAGATGCAATAAACTAACAGTTGTGCTAGTAGAATATAAGATGCAGAAAGTAAATGCAGGAATTAAAGACACCAGAATTTTTATACGGGTTCGGATTCAATATGAATCCTATTCAAGTCCCCTTGGGTTGCAAGGGGGGTTTCTTTAGTGAATGCATTTCTTTGAGTACAATGACGTGATAGCTCAATTCCTATACCACTCGTCTCTTTTGATACGATGTCTCACCAGTGTTGTTATCTCTTTCTTTTCTAACTTGTTACACAACAGGTCTTAGAGAGCTACATTGTTTTTTTGCAGTAGAACAAAGAGAGGGTGTTTGGTTATATCAAAGTATATTTTTCTAAGGCTTGATGCTGAGTATAAATACTTTGGTGAAGGCCATTTGCTGAAGAGATTTGACAACCCAAGAGATTTGATCTTTGGAAAGAGATTGATTCTTTCCAAGAATAAGTTTACTTGTCGTTGCTCTTCCTTGATGAGAGGGCATTGATAGCTTTCTTATACATATCTTGATGGCGCGGGTTTACTCCTTGATTGTTGGTCCTTCCGAAAATAGCAGCTCGATTAATCATCTTACAGGATCTTCGATGCTTCTTGTCTGCTTCAATCTTCCGGATTGAATGTGCTGGACTTGATTGACGACTTAAGTTTAGGCTTGCTTGATTCTTTCCGTCGTAGCTGTATATTGATTTCATGATCTTTGCTGATTGATTTCTTTCCTTAAGATTCCTGATTGATTTCTTCAATGTTGTAGTAACTCCTTGATTCCTTGATCTTCTCTAATTTATTCCTTCAATCTTTTAATGGTTATCTATGATTTCCTGCACAGATATATTATTTGTATCATTAAAATTAGATATAACAAATTGTCCCCTAAAATTCGCTCCCACATTGCATCTATTATTTGGACGTAAATATGTATTCCAATTGTTATGTTATTTGGGGCGTACTGCAAAAGTGGTTGATGGTGAATCCCAAATATTACAGGGTTCGTTGGCTATTAGAAGATATCTACCTGGACACTCGTGACCTTCCGAGTTTGTCAGTTCACAGAGAATGTCCATGATCACATTTTTGACTATCCGGGCTTGAAATGGCCTGGGTTGGCGAACAATCCTAGGACTGTTGATCTTCGGCCAAAAATGCATATATTTATCCATTGTTATCTCATATTCTAGTACTTTTAATCGTCTTTTGAGTGTTAAGTATATTACTTTGTACTTAATATTATATTTTAACTGTGAAAGAATAAAGCGATATGAAGATGATGAGATTTGGAGAAAAAATAAATAAAACATGGAAAAAAAAAGGAAAAAAAGAGATGAGACAAAAAAGGAGGACGTCATCATTATCCTTATGATTACATACTAAATAAACAACAAACATAAAGAAGTGAACTAAAGTGAAGGAAGGAATTGGAACGTGAAGATGCCACTATTTTCAGCACCAGGACCAGCGCCAACCGCTGGCCTGGACGCTGGGTTGCAGGATTTTTCCTTCTTCGTTCGGGACAAGGTTATTTTGGCCCAAGACCTCTCAAACTCGTATAAAAGGAGTTCTAAACCTATTTTGGAAGAGATCTAACATACTTTGAAGGGGAATTCACATGGAAGAACACACACCATGCTTGGAGGAGACTTCTAACTAGTTTTTCTTCTCTTCTCTTCCTTTAATCTCATAGTTTATTTGTTCTCATGTTTTGGGTGCTACATGAACGTTGTAGTTTGAAGCATGAAATGTTCTTATTATTTTATCATATTGGTTTATTTATTCAATCTTGCACTTAATTATTTGATTGATTGATCACTAATTGAATACTATCTACGAATCTAAGATTGAACTCGGGAGAGGGAATTCTAGATTGCATATAAGATTGACTAGAGCAAGATCTTAACTCTGGGGGGGGGGGGGCGAATTTACGGTTAGGATAGGAATATACCTAATCACCTTGATTGGTTACTATACAGGAATTATTAATGCATTCTTGTTAATTCTAATTCCATATGAATACATGCGCTAGATTAGCTTGAATAGGCGAGTTGTACTTCAGGAGAAGGCTACGAGCAACATTAACCCTGTCAACCAATAAACCAGATAAATTAATTAGATTATTTAAGTGGAAAACTCAACGGGATTGTTAGCTAACCCATAGCTCTAGAGTATTCACTCACATTGAATTCATCTCTATAATTCGCCCACTTGTTTTCTTTAATCTCTTAATTTGTTACTGTAGATTAATTTTAGTTAAATATTCATACCGTAGGATTCGATTGAATAGATTAATTGTTTGGTTTAATTTAGTTGATAGTTAATCACAAGTCCTTGTGGGTACGATATCTGGACTTACAATTCTATATTACTTGTCGACCACGTATATTTGCGTGTGCATTTGGGAGCAACAAGTTTTTGGCGCCATTGGCGGGGATTTAGAAATTAAATATTCTTTTAGATTAGATTTTTACTTTTTGTCTACTAAATTTTTTTAATCTTAGTTTAATACTTTACTATATTTGTTTATATGGAATTTTGGAATGATGATTCGTCAAATATTGGTTATTCTTATTTTGGTGATCCATGTCCATATTGTGGAGGACCACACTTGTGGAAAAATTGTGAATCTCAATCTTATGAGTGGAATATTTGTAATATGCTTGGTGGTCAAGGTGGCCATTTGGATGATTATCCTAATTCTTTTCATCCTTTTATGAGCCCTTTTTATGATCTTTCTAACAGTGTTTGTGAGTTTGATAGGGGCAATAAAGTGCAAGATATGGAACCTGATGCATATATTAGGGTTATTCTGAGGCAAGTAACTGAACAACAATATGAAAATCAAAAGGCTATACAAAGAATTAGTGAAACAATAATGAGAATGAAGGCCAAGGTGGAGGAAGTGACTGAAGAGAGCGAGTTCCCGCTAGAAAATAATTTAGAAGAAGCAGATATAGTGAGCCAACCTTTGCTAAAGGAACAAGCTCAATAGATAAAATCCCATGAGTCTCTTCGTGATGGTCTTTCAAGTATGACAAAACAACTAATATAAGGAAGAACTAAGCTCAGGCAAGAGATAGACCAATTTGGCTTAGATATCCATGACCTGCATGATCAATTGAATAAAAAGGTTGAAGCGTCTGATGCCCCCCAACCAATTTTTGTAAATGTTGGCTAGCTTGTGGAGAGGAAAGAGGAACTTCAACTATTCGACCAAAATATTATTAATGATGCAAAGGTTGATGAAGAGTGCAAAATTCAGGTTGTCAAAAATAATGCAATTTCGGAGTTGGAGCGTATTGGACCTCATTCTAAACACTTTTTATCATTGTATTTGGTTGGTGACACGGGAATTGATCTAGTCAAGCATATGGAGGAGGCAATGGATGAGGAACAAAGTGTTTATATTCTAAAATTTGCCAGACCAAGGAGACAAAACGACATTCCTCACTTAAAGGCCAAGAAATGCAAGATGCGATACCTATTACTTGTTTTTTTTTATTTTTACACAACCGCCCCAGGAATGTAATACAAAAGTTGATGCAAAATTGGAGGTGCAATTTATATCTTCAAAGTGGAAGGAAAAGTGGTGAAAGTGATGGAGTCATGCCGTGACGTTAAATCAAGCGCTTTTTGGGAGGTAACCTAATTTTCTTTTTCTTTTTTACTCTTGCTTATTTTTTTATTATGTTATTATTTGTAGTGTCGTTTTTGTATCTTGTAGGAGTACGAGCATGGAGTCAAAGACAACAGGCATGTGCAAAAGCGAGCAGGTGGTTGAAAATAAGTGTGAGGTACCCGCACAAGCGATCATATTTGGGAGAATTCTAAGTATCCCGTGAGCTGCTAATTCTTTGGCCTTTTGCCCACCAGGGAGTCTCTTTTATCCTCTTGTTATTTTTTAGTGTGCATTGAGGACATTGAACAATGTTAAGTGTGGGGTGAAAAGATTGTCTGGGTGATTTTCTGAGCTATCTTAGCTTAGTTGGAGTACTCGTTCTTAGTGTAGTAGTTTTTTTGTTAAAAAAAGTGGAAAAAAGACGAAAAAATCAAAAAATCAGGACTTTTCCTGATGATGGATTTTGTGGACAACTTTCTTGAGGTATTAAGGTCCAACAAAAAAATTAAAAATATTTTAATCTTATTTCTTGTTAGTTTTAGTTAGATAATAATTCCCCATGGTTTTTCTTTTTGCATTAGTTCTTTTCTAGGGGATGTAATTTCAACCGGGTAAACTTATTTTATATTTAGGATAGCTTTTTTTTTTTGAAAAACATTTGTTACTTGTTTGATACTAACATCCTTAGGCCTGAGCTAGAGTAGTACTTTCCTCTGAGTGCTTGAGTAATGAATAAAATAACAAATTTTCTGACACTTAAGCTCAAGGTTGTGACTCTGTATATAACTTATTCTTATTTTGTGATTTGCGATGATTCTGTCTGTCTTAGGGTGGAATTGATCCATATTGATTGATACTTGTGCCATGTGGGGTGAGGATTTCTTACATATATTACATGTTTTGCATCTTAGTCTAGAGCATACCCTGCATGTTATTGAAGCGAAATAAAAGTGTTGCTCTGTTTAGAAGATGATAATAGGCGTTCTTTGATATGTCTTGTGAATTTTAGCCATTTCAGATATTGTAAAACTAGTTAGCCCTTTTGTCACACCTCCTTTTTCCTACTCCCGAAAGGGTATAAGAGAGTTTTTTCAATTTAAGTGACAATCGAAACGAGATTATTTTATTTAAAATTCAGAGTCACCACTTGGGATAATTTATGGTATCCCAAGTCACCGGTTTAAATTCCGAATCGAGGAAAGATTGACTCTGTTTTACAGTCTGCGAACACAGAAATCCGGGTAAAGAATTCTATTAACCCGGGAGAAGGTGTTAGACATTCCCGGGCTCCGTGGTTTTAGCACGGTCGCTCAACTGTTAATATTTGCCTATTTATTTGATTTTAAAATATTTTTAAACCTATGTGCATTTTTATTCCTTTTAATCCGCTTTTAATAATCCGATTGTTGTACAACTAATTATTTGATTACACGTTGCGAATCAAATCACAGGAACCATACCCACGATCCACAACATGTTTAATTTATTAACAAGATTAAACTGTGGTCGAGTCACATAAATGTACCCCCGGGTTTTTAGAAATTAAGTATCGCAACCATGTCACGGGAACCGTACCCTTGGCTATGACAATTATTTAGTTAACGCACCTAAAGCAAACTAAGAAAGTTCAAGACATTTTTTACACTAGTTAAGATAATTAATATGAGGGCCATAGATTATGGATTTTGTTTGCATATGGCGCACCTCAATTTATTTTAGGAAAATAATTGTATTTTGCTAAGGCAAACCAAAAATACTCCTACTTATATCTAATTTAAAAACCAAGTATCACAACCATGTCACGGGAACCGTACCCTTAATTGTAATAATTTAATAGCATGCCTGCAGAAAGCTACAATGTTCATTAATTATTTTCCTAAGATTACTTCGGTATTTGATGTGAGGCAATGAATTGCGAATAACAAATTTACGTGAAAAAGAAAAAAAACGTAGTGAATTAGTCAAAAAAGAAGTTAACTCTTGATTCCTCTAGTCTAAAAGCCCAGGCAGTTTAAAAACCATTAAAATGATATCAACAAAATTTAAACTTGTATCCAACCCCAAATTATTTATCCATGTATACTTACTGTCACGACCCAAACCCCGATCCGGTCGTAATGGTGCCTCTCGTGAAGACAAGACCAGCCAACTAACCCATTTCGCCTTTTCGAAATAGTTAAATATTAATAAACAACTTAAGTATGAATAGATAACCACAAACTAAGCAAAAGATTTTTATAATGTGCGAAAAATAGCCCAAAACACAACCCGATACCGGGGTGTCACAAGTCACGAGCATCTATTAGAGTATAAATATAACTGTCAGTCCTGAAACATATAAAATATTACTGATTAACAAAAGGAAGAAATGCGGTACTGCGAACGCTGGTAGTGAACTCACTAAACTCCGATAACTTAGCCTTCGACCAGCTCAAAACCCGCTATCGGGTGAACAAATACCTGCATCCGCACACGAGGTGCATAGAGTAAAGTGAGTACTCCAACTCAATGAGTAATGAAGGTAAATAATAACTGAGCAGTAAGAAATCACGTAAAACAAACCATCATGTTGTATAGAGCAATCTAAAACCCTTTGAGGAATAGCAGTGAAACTGTGAAATCGTTGGAAAACATCTTAGCTCAGTTTAAACCTCTTTTTAAAAAAATGACTTTTTCAATGGTTACGGAATGAGTACAAAGCAAATAGTGCAAATAAGCACGGAAATCTGCCCCTCGGGCACAACACTCAATTAACAGATAGTGCCATGCAATCATATAGATATCACATGAAGTAGCACAAACAACAGTTAATGGCAAACAAATGAAATAAAGTAAACACATAGAACAGTACCAGCACCGCTGCGGCGTGCAGCCCGAACCATAAATCACTTAGGCGTGCAGCCCGATCCATATATCACTGCGGTGTGCAACCCAATCCATATATCTCGTCTACGACGCTCACTGGGGGGGTGCAGACTCCGGGAGGGGCGCCTTATGGCCCAAGCGCAATATCAAGCCATATCGTGGCATAAAAATCTAGGCCCTCAGCCTCATATATCAGTATAACATTACTGCGGCACGCAGCCCGATCCCTTAGTATCCTCACATCTGGCCCTCGGCCATACTCAGTCCACAAATCACATAAGCCCCTTAGGCATTACAAAAAAAGAGTAGTTCTCAGCCCAAAACATCATTTACTATATCATTTTAGTATCAAAACCGAGTAAAAGTGGCTGAGTTGTAAAATAGTGGAAAACGGTACGACTGAGTTCAAGTAGTAAGTCAAAATAGTGAGGAAATAGTGATAAAACTCCCCCGGAGGGTTCAAATAGTTGGCACGAAGCCCAAATATGGCAATCAGTCCAAATAATGATGATAACATAGGCTTCAATCAAATACGCGGTAAAAGCATCAATCAGGACGGACCAAGTCACAATCCCCAATAGTAAATGACCCCATGCTCATCATCAAGTGTGTGTCTCACCTCAATATAGCACTACGATGTGCAAATCTGGGGTTTCAAACCCTCAGGATATCATTTACAATAATTACTCACCTCGAACCGGAAAAATCTCTAGCTCGCGACGCCTTTGCCCTTCAAATTGGCCTCCACGTACGTCAAATCTATCCAAAATCAGAAGGAATACATCACAATATGCTATGGGAGCAAAACCCAAGCAAAAACAATTGAAAAATATCGAAAATCCCGAAATTAGCAAAACCCGAGACCCGCTCCTCAAAACTCAGAAATTTTCACATCATTAGATTCCTTATCACCCCACGAGTTCATACAAACGAAAAGTTCTCACTTAGACCTCCAATGGTCCTTCAAGTCCCAATTCAAATGTCCAATTTCTCAAGCCCTAATTCTTCAATTTTAGGCTTAGTTTTCCATGAATTTCTCGGTGGATTTCAAAATATAATCGAGTTTTAGGTTCGAAAATCTTACCTCCAATCAATTCTCCTTGAATCCCTCTTTAATCACCTTTCAAAAAGCTCTCAAAATACTCAGCTATAGAGGAAAAATGGTTCAAAATCGCAGATAAAATGACTTATAAACTTTCTGCCCAGGGGTTTTTGAATCTACGACCCCACCACTACTCCTGCAGTACCGCTTCTGCGGTCATTTCTCCGCATCTGCGGAAATCACTTAGGGGACCAGGTTTCGCATCTGCGGTCCCTGGCTATTCTTCCCAAACCGCTTCTGAGGCTCCCTTTCCGCATGTGCGGCACCGCACCTACAGTCCTCAATCCGCAGGTGCGGAAATACTAGAAGTAGCGATCTCCTGACATCTCTTAAGTCCAAAATCTTCCCGTTAACAATCCGAATTCACCCAGAGGCCCCCGGGACCTCAACCAAAAGCACCAACATGACCCAATACCTTATTCAAACTTGTTCTAATGATCAAAGCACCTCAAACAATATCAAATTACCGAAACACATCAGATTCAAGCCTAGTTTTTGAGAAATCTTCCGAAATACGTTTTTGATCAAAAACCCAACCAAACCACGTCCGAATGATCTAAAATTTTGCACACATATCCCAAATTACATAACTAAGCTACTGCAACTCTTGAAATTCCGTTTCGACCCTCAGATCAAAATCTTGCCTATCAACCGGAAAACGCCAAAATACTAACTTTGCCAATTCAAGCCTAATTCTGCACCGGACCTCCAAAACCAATTGCGATCACACTCCTAAGTCATTAATCACCCATCAAAGCTAACCAAATCATAAAAATTCCCTTCCAAGCTCATATACAAATAAGTCAACTCTTGGTCAAACATTTCAAATTTGAAACTTTCATCTGAGACCGTTCTTTCAAATTCCTTCCGATTTTCCTGAAAGCCAAAACCAATGATCTACATCAGTAATAATATATTACACAGGGCAAGTCATGCCCGAGAACTGACGATCAAAGTGCAAAAGCTCAAGACGACCAGTCGGATCGTTACATCCTCCCCCACTTAAACACACGTTCGTTCTCGAACGGTACCCAGAGTTGTTCTGGAAGCCAACCAATAACTGAATAACTTTACCATGCATATACCCGGGGGTGATCCCATGTCACCCTATCTCATATAGGTCCGATAACACATTGCAACTGAAATTACACAATCCAGTCTGGCCCCTAAGCCATAGAACCACATCTCCACTTCTGAAACCATCAATACGATCAAAACCTCAGACCTATACTCTGAATAGACCCGAACCAGCTGTAATAACCCATGCTTGCAACCTCGGGAGCAATCTCATGATATACCACATAACTCAAATACTCTCGTAGCGATAACTTCTATTCATAGCAGCTGTCGAGAACAATCGAATACTGGTAGAAAGCCTCTTATCAACCAAAGTCTCATTCCAACACTGTCATATGCTGCCAACGATAAATGAAATACGCAATAAACCATAATTATTTTCTCAGATCACCCATTCATGAAGGCACTTATCCTCTGACAAATACCATAGCAAATTTCCGAGCCGAACCTCGATATTAACCTTCCAACATGCTGAAATCGAATCCGTTCATATTCATTGATGATCCCAACGATCTCCTCTAATCCAACACACCACTCTGGTGACATGACACATCAATAGAGGCCTAAGCCACAACTAGCATAATACGCGCACTAATAAGCAATGGTCCAAACATAATCAAATCATGAAAATGACTCAAATTAAAGAGTTGTACCTCAACCACACCAGTACCACCACAACACAAGGCTGGGAACCCATCTCTCATCATAGAAATATAACACATGAATCTAACCCGCAAGGTCATATGTCCACATAGCTTCGCTGAAATGCGCGATCCTAACAAACACTGCTCCACATGAAATACCTCAAGTTACTATGCTCGAAAGCGACCACCATGCACAACTTGATGCCTGGAACCAAAGCACATCATCATACCCACGGTGAAAAAAATAACATATACCACGCAAATCCGATAGGACATAACCGATACACCATTCACCAAGCAACACCCAATTACTCTTCACGCTCGACTTCGACTATGAACCCCAATAGAACCGCACCATATGTGCCCATCACCAACAAATCATAACGTCTCGCAACACAAAAAGGCAACTTATAGATCTCCCAGATCACTAGTAAGCTCAATAACGGTCGAATTAACCTATCCCTCAACAATACAATTCGGGGCCAACCAAGCCGACTCAAGCTAGAACACGCATCCACATTGGCCTGCTAACGAACTCCTTACCAAGGAAGCTTGAAGCTGGTCCTTCCACTATTATAACTCCTGCCGAAGCCATACGATACAGTTCCCGGCTCCAATCAATACCAAAATCCACAACCTCGCATGGAGACATGCCAAACCACAAGAAACACATCTGGAAAGTTCATCAACACCGGAACTGAATCAATAGTAGAAACCTCCACTCTGACATTCATCACGAAGGCCCAATTAAGAAAGGAAATTCTTCCCAGCCGTCCGCTGGGTCCTTGAAATATAAACCACTCTACTAGAACATAATCTGACTCACCTTTCCACTCAACCTGTGGAATTTCCGGCATAGCCCAAAGCACAATAGTCCGGAATAACCCAACACAGAGACAACCAGTCTAAACCCCAACATTACATCCAAAATATAATATACCAAACAAAGAAAGATCCACTCGGGCCTCCAAATCCCAGTAGTTGCTAAACAGTGCCAATACACGCGGTCTTCAACCTCATCATAGCTTGAATATGAGAACCTCCATCTCCACATCCACACGGCACATGAATCACCATATCTGATCCCAATTTTTCCGTCCGAACACATGTCACACCTTTAATACCCAATCATCCCACGATAGATACTCTAAAATTTCCCTGTGCCACCAAGCAATCCCGAATATCACCAGTCGATCTAACAAGAAAGTTCCGCAATACTACCGAAGTGCCATCAACTTAAATCACATTGCCCTTTTTCTAAAACATCTACCCTCATCAAATCATTTCCAATTAGCAGTACCATTTTCTTAATAATCCAAGGCTACCCGCTGATTAAGAGTTTCATGAACTTCCTTTCAGAACTGGCCGTAACTTTACACATGCAAATCTCGATCCTCACAACATACCGCATATACCATACCATACTAGGATAACATGATAACTTCATCTCCCTTCCAAGCCACAGACAACTACGCACTCCACCAGTCATAGAAAATATACCTCTCCAAACCATGGTAAAAGCCATCAAGAACTCTCCGAGTTCCCTTTGCACAAATCAGACATGTCAGGACCGAATCCTTCCAACTCGATCAAGTTAAGCAAGCCATCAAAACCTAAGAGCATCGCTGCAAAATACCTGAAAGAACTCATTACTTCGAACACACATAGGGAATTAATCATATCCTTACCATACCGATTCAGTCTACTATCAAACTATTCCATCTATCTAAATTTCCTTCCGATTCATTTTCAACTTGATATTCTCTCTTGCTGTAGCACCACAATTTCTCAACCCAGGCTCATCACACGAGACCCAAGCACAAGACCACATTGTCTATGACCTATAAGCCACTGAATACTCACCAATTACTCCCAGAAACACCAAATTCCAGAACACTTTCTTTGAGGGACTTTCTATGAATCTAAATCTGTTACCTTTGCTTTCCTAATACTGATACATAGAATCCTATAATCAATATAGAAATATCACAAGTCTTGACCTCTTCCAATGAAAACTCAGTCTCTGACCACATATACAACTTTAACTTACCCTATTGTTACATGTAGAATCTTGAACACATTGATCAAACGAACCGATCAACCTGTGCCTCATTAGCACTCCGACACCGCAGAATGTGACATCATTCCATTACAACCAAGCAACTTCCTGCTCTATGCACCGAGCATCCTTTACCAATAACAACTCAAGACATTCCGTGATTCTTACACACTTATGAAGCATACTATATACCTTGTTAAGAATATTTCCTTTTCCTTTACTCGAGCCATCCTCGATCTCAATCCCTGTAGGCCATAACTGATTCGCCCGAATGCCTCGAACTAGTACCAACATAGCACATAAATGTGCAATCAACTAATCAATAGCAGACTCCCATACTTGGCCCGAAGTCATAGATCAAAACACACTTAATAACTCATAACGCATATACTCTATTGCTGCCATAATACCATAGTGAGATTAACTCAGCCCTTAATAAGCTCGTGGGACACAGACCATCTGGTACTTCCTATCTTCTACAAATCTTGCATTTCCTCTCGTAACAATTAAACCCACTCTCTTAAGCAACCCGTTAAATTCACACATATGCATACCTTCCACCGTCATAACAATTACGCAGTCACTTAGTCTTACTGAGTCTGAACTCATACCGCAACATGAAATCTACTCCACTCTCAACTAGGAGACATGAAAAGATTCTTCACACGCCTATAACCCAGGCTATAACTCGAATCAAGACGGAAATCAAGCACCTAATAGTTCTTCTATTCTCCAGCAGACCTTTTTTGTCACTTCCAAATCATACGAATATATCTCGCAGCACTAAAATTCTTGTTACATAGCCTTCCAACCATCACTTCCACTAATAGGGAAAAATTACCGAACATTTAAATTCAAAAAAACTCGCTCACACTATCAGCACCTTGGTGCTCAAGCCAGAGGCAAAGATCCGGCCTCAAGTCCTCCAGACTGGCCCCACATCAAACTCACTGAGATCACATCTCGCCCCATGATCAGGGGATCACAAGCCATCAAGGCACATCTCATACTGAGCGCTCCTGCACGCATACGAACACGTGGAAGGAATTCAAGAGTTACTTTTCAAGATGAATCAAGGGCGCAAGATTAGAATTCAGAAATGTGAAGTTTTCCTAAAGGTTCTGCAGCCTCTCGAGGATAAATACAGACATCTCTGTACCGATCCGTGAGACTTTACTAAACCTGCTCATGACTCATGAGACCTATATAACCTAGGCTCTGATATCAACTTGTCACGACCCAAACCCCGATCCGGTCGTGATGGCGCCTCTCGTGAACACAAGGCCAGCCAACTAACCCATTTGGCCTTTTCAAAATAGTTAAACATTAATAAACAGTTTAAGTATGAATAGATAACCACAAACTAAGTAAGAGATTTTTATATTGTACGGAAAACAGCCCAAAACACAGCCCGATACCGGGGTGTCACAAGTCACGAGCATCTATTAGAGTATAAATAAAACTGCCAGGCTTGAAACATATAAAATAGGACTGATTAACAAAAGGAAGAAATGACGTGCTGCGAACACTGACAGTCACCTCACTAAACTCCAATAACTTAGCCTCCGACCAGCTCAAAACCCGCTACCGGGTGAACTAATACCTGCATCTGCACACGAGGTGCTGTATAAAGTAGTCTAAAACCCTTTGAGTAGAAGCAGTGAAACTGTGAAATCCTTGGAAAAATATCTTAGCTCAGTTTAAACCTCTTTTAAAAAAATGACTTTTTCAACGGTTATTTAATGAGTACAAGATAAATAGTGCAGATAAGCACGAAAATCCGCCCCTCGGGCACAACACTCAATTAACAAATAATGTTAGGCAATCAGATTGATATCACATGAAGTAGCACCAACAACAGATAATGACAGACAAATGAAATAATGTAAACACATAGAACAATACCAGCACCACTGCGGCATGCATCCCGATCCATATATCGCTGCGGCGTGCAGCCCAATCCATATATCTCGTCGATAGTGCTCACTGAGGGTGTGCAGACTCCGGGAGGGGCCCCTTGCGGCCCAAGAGAAATATCAAGCCATATCGTGGCATAAAAATCTAGGCCCTCGGCCTCGTATCAGTATCAGTATAACACTGATGTTGCGTGTAGCCCGATCCCTTAGTATCCTCACATTTGGCCCTCGGCCATACTCAGTCTAGAAATCACATAAACCCCTCATGAATTAGTAAAAAAACAGTAGTTCTCAGCCCAAAACATCATTTACTATATCATTTTAGTTTCAAAACCCAGTAAAAGTGGCTGAGTTGTAAAACAGTGGAAAACGGTACGACTGGGTTCATGTAGTAAGTCAAAATAGTGATAAAACTCCCCGGAGGGTTCAAATAGTTAGCACGAAGCCCAAATATGGCAATCAGTCCAAATAATGATGATAACAAATAAGCTTCAATCAAATACACGGTAAAAGCATCACTCGGGACAGACCAAGTCACAATCCCCAATAGTAAATGACCACACGCTCATCATCAAGCGCGTGTCTCACCTTAATATAGCACTACAATGTGAAACTCTAGGGTTTCAAACCCTCAAGATATCATTTACAATCATTACACACCTCGAACCGGCGAAAACTCTAGCTCGCGACACCTTTGCCCTTCAAATTGGCCTCCACGCGCGTCGAATCTATCCAAAATCAGAACGAATACATCACAATATGCTAAGGGAGCAAAGCCCAAGCAAAAACAATCGAAAAATATCGAAAATCCTGAAATTAGCAAAACCCGAGCCCCTGGCCCACTCCTCGAAACTCAAAAATTTTCACATCATTAGATTCCTTATCACCCCATGAGTTCATACATACCAAAAGTTCTCAATTCCGACCTCCAATGGTCCTTCAAATCCCAATTAAAAAGTCCAATTTTTCAAGCCCTAGTTCTTCAATTTTAGGCATAGTTTTCCATGAATTTCTAGGTGGATTTCACAATATAATCGAGTTTTAGGTTCGAAACTCTTACCTCCAATCAATTCTCCTTGAATCCCTCTTTAATCACCTTTCAGAAAACTCTCAAAATACTCAGCTATAGATGAAAAATGGCTCATCATCGCGGATAAAATGACTTATAAACTTTCTGCCCAGGGGTTTTCGCATCTGCGATCCCACCACCGCTCTTACGGTACTGCTTCTGCGGTCATTTCTCCGCATCTGTGGAAATCACTTAGGGGACTAGGTTTCGCATCTGCGGACCCTGTCTATTCTTCCTAAACTGCTTCTGTGGCTCCCTTTCTGCATGTGCAGCACCGCACCTGCGGTCCCCAATCCGCAGGTGCGGAAATACCAGAAGCAACAATCTCCTGAAATCTCTTAAATTCAAAATCTTCCCGTTAACCATCCGAATTCACCCCGAGGCCCCTGGTACCTCAACCAAAAGCAACAACATGACCCAATACCTTATTAAAACTTGTTCCAATGATCAAAGCACCTCAAACAACATCAAATTACCCGAAACACATCGGATTCAAGCCTAGTTTTTGAGAAATCTTCCGAAATACGCTTTCGATCAAAAACCCTACGACATCACGTCCGAATGACCTCAAATTTTGCACACCCACCCTAATTAATATAACGGAGCTACTGCAACTCTCAAAATTCAATTCCGACCCTCGGATCAAAATCTCGCCTATCAACCGGAAATCGCCAAAATACTAACTTCGCCAATTCAAGCCTAATTCTGCACCGAACCTCCAAAACCAATTCTGATCACACTCCTAAGTCATAAATCCCCCAATGAAGCTAACCAAATCATAAAAATTACGTTCCGAGCTCATACAAAAATAAGTCAACTCTTGGTCAAACCTTTCAAATTCGAAGCTTTCATTTGAGACTGTTCTTTCAAATTCCTTCCGATTTTCCTGAAAACCAAAACCAATGATCTACATCAGTCATAATACATTACATAGGGAATGTTATGCCCGAGAACTGGCGATCAAAGTGCAAAATCAGAGATTAGCAACATGAAATCATGGACAACTAATATTAACAGAACTATATTGCCGAACATCATATGAGTTGAATGTGGAACCATTTTTGAAATAAGGCTACAATATCGAATTAAAATAAAATAACAAGCCACTACCCATGCTCTCATTCACAAGAACCAAATGAAACATCATATGAATTAGCAAAATAAAGGTGTAGTAACAAGAGACAGAGAGTGGACCTTTAAGCCAAATAATTTTACATGACTTGATCTAATGGATAACTCCATATGAGATTTACAGTAGAGTAAAGCCGACAAAACTTGAGCGGCGAATAACAATAATAGCTTCAATGCCTTTGACCAGAAATTTGAATATACCTCGATGAAAATGAAGCAGCAACACAAAAATCCACCGAAAACAAGCAAATTCGGCCAAACCCCGCCTTTGAACTTCAGAAGTATAGCGAACAAACACCAGTCCAAAAATCGCAAACTAAATGACTTCTACCATTTTTTGACCAGACATGGAGCTTTGGGGTGCTCGGGCGAAGAGTGATGACACAGAAGGAGCAAGGGATGAAGAAAGAAGAGAGGGAGGCACCAGCTATGGCTGCTGGTATGGGATGGTTGGCGTCGCTAGAAGATTGAAGAAGAATAAAAGGGTGGGGGAGGGGGTCTAGATGAAAAACGACGCTACTTCTGATTTTTTGGAGTCTAGAGTCTTCAGCGTTTGGATTTTTGTTCTGGTTTTTTTGCTTGTGAAGAAGAAGATGGCTGGGGGGGGGGTCGTGTTTGTTGATCAGTGGCGCCTTTTAGATCTTAAGCATTAGGGATCCTTTTTGTATCCCTTAGGATATTTGGCGTTAGTCTATATATCTAGGTCCTAGAGTCTAGGTTTCTTGTGTATTCCTTTTCTAATTGCTCTTAGGTCCTTAGGGTCTTTTTATTTATTTTTGGTTCCAAAGAAGAATCTATAAGGTCTTCTAGGGTTAGCTTAATAGGTAATGGGTATTGGGCTTGAGATTATGGGCTAAGAGATTGGTTTAATTGGGCTACAAGCAAAACTAAATTAGTCCAAACAATAATTCTATTCCCTCCTCCTTTTTTGTATGTAAAAATAATATAGCAAACAAAATAAACTATTAAAAATACTACTAAATCTTACTTAAGAAGATAACTATTAAAATAACACTAACTGTTTAAAACAAACCTATTTTTGGTATTTTTTTCAAGATTAAAAATGACTACAAAACATTAATGAAACTATATATATATATTTTTTTGTAATTTTCATTTTCTTGTAATAAATTAAAGTAAAAGAGTTAAAATTAGTTGAAATAACTATATTAGGCCTAAATTAAACATTTACATGATAAACTATAAAAAATCGTGGAGAGAGTCAAAAATCACGTGTCTACTGCTGCCCCTCTTTGACTGGAAACGCGAAGAGTTTTCAGATAAAGAAGGACTAGACAGGTGTTTTGACCCGACCCTTATTTGGAGAGACCAAAACTAAGAGGAAGGAGAATGTGACCAAGCCTTGGTATTAGAGCTTCCTACATAACCTTGGCTATAAAGGAATCCGGCCACTTGTAGTTCAGAAGTGAGTGAGATGATGGAGTATACCGAGGTGGAGATCCGGTCGAGGTGCCGTTCCATCGAGGTTCCGGTCCGCGGTCCTATTATTACATCAAAATCAAAAAATGAAAAAAAACTAACTAAGCCTGTCAACTATGAGTTACAAGATTTCTATCTATAAGTCTTCTGAAACTTGATCTTGAGTCTTGAATGGTTCTTCATGAAAACTTTAGATTTGAACCTTGGCGCTTGTTAGCTGCAAGTGCTAGTTCATTCTTCTTCAGCTTTTCAGATCAAAACCGGACACCCCATGCTTGTGACTTGAATCATGTCTTGAGCAGCTCACATCTTTCATCAACTTCTGCATTTGGATTAACTTCTAGCCTTTCTTTTTTTATTCTGGATTGTGACTAACCTCCATTGATCATCTCGGACTGTTGACTCGCATTCTTGCCGCGAGCTTCTGTTGTTGCTGACTTGAATTGCGTTCTAAAGTGAATTATCTTATTCTACAGGTAGGTGCCTGATTGCCAATATTCGAACTGTCTTCCTTTGAAACTTGGACTGCCCTCTCCTTGTTCTCCAGGTGGGCTCCTTATTTCCAACACTTGTACTTCTTTTACCTCAAAACTTGACTCGTTTTCCCTTTGTTCTCCAGATGAGCTCCTGATTGCTGAACTTGAACCGTCTTACTTTGAACATTGTTTCTTTCCCTTTGTTCTCCAGGTGGGCTCCTGATTTCCAACACTTGTACTATTTTCTCTTGAAACTTGAACTGCTTCCCTTTGTTCTCCAAGTGGGCTCCTGATTGTTGTCTTCCTTTGAATATTGGTGCTTTCCCTTTGTTCTCTAGGTGGGCTCCTGATTACCAACACTTAAACTGCTTTACCTTTTGTTCTCCAGGTGGGCTCCTAATTTCCAACACTTGAACTGCTTTCTCTTTGTTCTCCAGGTGGGCTCCTGATTACCAACACTTGAATTGCTTTTCCTCGAAACTTGAATTGCTTCCCTTTTGTTCTCCAGGTAGGCTTCTGATTACCAACACTTGAATTGTCTTCCCTTTGTTCTCCAGGTGGGCTTCTGATTTTCAACACTTGAACTGCTTTCCCTTTGTTCTCCAAGTGGGCTCCTGATTTCCAACACTTGAACTACTTTCCCTTTGTTCTCCAGGTGGGCTCCTGATTTTCAACACTTGAGTTGCTTTCCCTTTGTTCTCCAGGTGGGCTCCTAATTACCAACATTTGAATTGCTTTCCCTTTGTTCTCTAGGTGGGCTCCTGATTATCAACACTTGAACTGCTTTCCCTTTGTTCTCCAGGGGATCCTGATTACCAACACTTGAATTTTTTTCCCTTTGTTCTCCAGGTGGGCTCCTGATTACCAACCCTTGAATTGCTTTCCCTTTGTTTTCCAGGTGGGCTCCTAATTACCAACACTTGAACTGTTTTCCCTTTGTTCTCCAGGTGGACGCCTGATTTCCAAAAATTGAACCATCTTCTCTTGAACTTGTGTCATCTTCCTTTGTTTATCCAGACGTGCGCCTGATTGCTGAACCTAAAACTATCCTCTTCTTGCAAATGCTTTTCTTTGAATTACCTTCCCTGGTTTCTCTAGGTGAGTGCCTGATTGCTTGAACACGAACTGCTTTCTATTCTTGAAACTCGTGTTGTCCTCCATGGTTCTTCAGGTGGGCACCTGATTTCAACAAAAATAGCCGAAATAAAAGAAATTTTTCTGCCCCAGTTTGATATTGGGAACATTTGTGAGTGTCAACCGTTGCTCGTTATCAACAAATCTCAAAGAATTTAAAAGCTAGATCCCATTATCCAGAAGGGCCCTGAAAAATAAATCTCATCTTAAGATTGAAAACTTGAAAGCTTAATTCTATTTCTTAATGGTAAAACTTACGCTAAATCTCATTATCTATGAAGGTCCTAAAAACCTAAAATTAAATCCCATTATCCAGGAGGGTCCTGAAAAGCCGAGAATGAACTTACCTGAGCTGCGCTCTCTTCCTGGAGGATCTCTGTAGAACGAACAAAATTTCTTGCCCCTGAACCATGCTTTCCCTATGGAGGGTTGCTGTAGATCGAACAAATTTTCTTTCTCCTTCTCAAACCGCCTTTGTGCTGACAAACTTTGGGCACGATATTTGAAAAAATTCAAGCTTCACAGCTTTGATTTGGACATAGTCTTTGTCCCTGTTTCAAACAAAAAACTTGTGAGATTAAACATGGTGGTTGGTTTGTGGCCTTGATTGCTCATTTACTTCCCATGATAACTTGATTTCAACTTGAAAGACCTTGCTTGTTTATTGACTATCCACTTTCTCTATCAACCTTATCATAGAAATTACCCTCGATCGTTCAAACCCAACACCCTCTACCTTTTGCATTGTTCATGAATTGACATATACGGAACCTTTGTATCCCACATGAATCCCAAAGCACGTTGATTGTTACCAACTCAGTGCGCATGCTATTCTTTCCTGACTTATGCCATTTTGATGTGCTAGCCAGATCCCGTTTTGTGCAATTGGAAAGCTGGTAGCAAATTTTGAAGTCATTTCTCACTTGTTCTGACCAAACAGACTCAGGAAGAGAAGTAAACATGACAAAAGGAACAGAGTAAAGGACAATGGAAAAAGATGATTCCTAACAAGAAAACTACAAAGTAGAAACTTATCAGATGTGGATACCAACTCTAATGACCATGACATACACCTTTGGATTAAATGGACTAATCTGTCAAGCAAGTCTGATATTCAACTCTTGTTATACCCCTAAACCATGAAACTGGGCTTCAATGCTCCGATTATCCAATCTTATTCACAATCCTTATTTGACTTGTAGTGCCTGAAGTGTTTTCACCATCAGGCCTCTTTAATTTTCTTCTTTTTCTCAACTCACCATCGCCTTATGGTGCCTGTGAAGGTTTTCACCAATAAGACTCTCTCATTTTGTTCTTTTTTTCTTATTTCCTCTGACCATAGTAAAAATATCATTTGCTACTGGCTTGTCTAACTCGACACTCTCAAGGATTATCTGGGAGGTCTTTTTTGAATTGTAATGTGGCTTTTGGACAGGGTTAGAAAGAAAGGATATTATAAAGGCTTGAAATAACTAAGACAACGAGGTTAATTTATTTACAACTTTTGGAATCCATTCTAAAAACTTTGCCACAATTTCTAAAACAATGGAATTTGATTCTCTTTTTTTCTGTTTTTCTTTTTGAAATTGAATTTCTAAGAAAGACTGCCCCACTCTTGACTTCGTGGGATTATGAAATATTTTGTTTGGTATGACCGAACCGTAAGGCTTCCTACGTATCTTGTGGTGACAAGAATAAGGTCAAACGTAGTTTACAAAGATACGTTTTGTTGTTGCTATTTTTCTTTTTCTTTTCTCTTTCTCTTTTTTTCTGTTCTTTTTTTTTTTAATCTCTATTTTTCTTTTTTTTTGAGTTTTTCTTTTGGAATGAAACTTTTAAAATAAGCCTATAGGGACATAAACCTTTTTTCTTTTTTCGTATGACTCTAACTTGATTCAAAAATAAGGTAGGTCAAAGAAATTAATACATGCTCAAAAGGGTATCAAATGGTATAAGTGTTTGGGTAGTGGAAAGAAAGACTCCCAATCCCTGAAAATGCAAAGTACAACACATGCAACTTGAAATGAAAATTGAAGATCATGCACAATATTTCTTTTGCGGCTTCGGCATTAATATCACTGATATGCCTTCAACTTTTCTTTAGCGCTTTTTCATGTACAGAACCCTCGTTGGGTTATTCCCTCTTCATAATGGATATCCTCCGTCAATTCGGAGAAAGCTTCCTTGACTTTATCTTGTAACTTGAGATGCACTTGAACTCAAAGTTGCTTACTTCAAATCATCCGGGATGCAATCTCCTTTAACGAATTCTTGTCACCCTATTAACTTACCAAATTATCTGCCCAGTTTCACACAGTTCGGGCTTCAAATGATCTCAAAATGCCTTTACTTATTTCCCTCAAATGTCCCTATCATCTTCAAAATTGTTTTATTGCTTCATGATTAAACTAACTTTTAAGACCAGGCCTAGAATTATATGTGCATGTCATGTCACTAGAGCCAACAAGAAAAGAACTATAAAAGGAAAAGAATACTAAACAAAAATGATTAGAAATAACAGAAAACAAAGAATTTGATTAGACAGACGGTGAAAGAGTTTGAACAACACAAACAAAACACATTGGGGTTACGATCCTGGAAAAACCTAAATATCACTAAAAAGGGAGACTACGACTAAATGAACTAAACAAATAAAATGATATAAGGGTTTGAGGCACAAGACAATATGCGGATTACAACCCCGAAATAACCCGAACAACAGAAATGACACCAAGACTCCTACCCGGCTAGCCAATAAAGGAGCGTCTTTCCAATTACCAAGCTCGACATCTTAGCCATTGAGTTCCACATCAGTATTACCAAGACCATTACCAAATTCAAACTTGTATCCAACCCCAATTATTTATCCACGTATACTTACTAACTAACAAAATCAAAGTTTAGCAACATGAAATCGTGGACAACTAATATTAACAGAACTATATTGCCGAACATCATATGAGTTGAATATGGAAGCATTTTTGAAATAAGGCCACAATAACGAATTAAAATAAAATAACAAGCCACTCCTCATGCTTTCTTTCACAAGAACCAAATGAAACATCATACAAATTAGCAAAATAAAGGTGCAGTAACGAGAGAGAGAGAGAGAGGACCTTTAAGCCAAATAATTTTCCATGACTTGATCTAATGGATAACTCCAAGTGAGATTTACAGTAGAGTAAAGCCGACAAAACTTGAGCGGCGAACAACAATAATAGCTTGAACACCTTTGACCAGAAATTCGAACGACAACTCGACGGAAATGAAGCAGCAACACAAACATCCACCAAAAAAACAAGAAAATTTGGCCAACCCCCCCCCCCCCCCAGTCGAGCAAACAAGAAAATCCAGAGGTCGAGCAAACAAACACAGTCAGAAAATCGCAAACTAAATGACTTCTACCATTTTTCGACCAGACCTGGAGCTTTGGGGTGCTCGGGCGAAGAATGATGACACAAAAAGGGCAAGGGATGAAGAAAAAGGGAGGGAGGTCTTTTTTGAATTGTAATGTGGCTTTTGGACAGAGTTAGAAAGAAAGGATATTATAAAGGCTTGAAATAACTAAGACAACGAGGTTAATTTATTTACAACTTTTGGAATCCATTCTAAGAACTTTGCCACAATTTCTAAAACAATGGAATTTGATTCTCTTTTTTTCTGTTTTTCTTTTTGAAATTGAATTTCTAAGAAAGACTGCCCCACTCTTGACTTCGTGGGATTATGAAATATTTTGTTTGGTATGACCGAACCGTAAGGCTTCCTACGTATCTTGTGGTGACAAGAATAAGGTCAAACGTAGTTTACAAAGATACGTTTTGTTGTTGCTATTTTTCTTTTTCTTTTCTCTTTCTCTTTTTTTCTGTTCTTTTTTTTTTTAATCTCTATTTTTCTTTTTTTTTGAGTTTTTCTTTTGGAATGAAACTTTTAAAATAAGCCTATAGGGACATAAACCTTTTTTCTTTTTTCGTATGACTCTAACTTGATTCAAAAATAAGGTAGGTCAAAGAAATTAATACATGCTCAAAAGGGTATCAAATGGTATAAGTGTTTGGGTAGTGGAAAGAAAGACTCCCAATCCCTGAAAATGCAAAGTACAACACATGCAACTTGAAATGAAAATTGAAGATCATGCACAATATTTCTTTTGCGGCTTCGGCATTAATATCACTGATATGCCTTCAACTTTTCTTTAGCGCTTTTTCATGTACAGAACCCTCGTTGGGTTATTCCCTCTTCACAATGGATATCCTCCGTCAATTCGGAGAAAGCTTCCTTGACGTTAGCTTGTAACTTGAGATGCACTTGAACTCAAAGTTGCTTACTTCAAATCATCCGGGATGCAATCTCCTTTAACGAATTCTTGTCACCCTATTAACTTACCAAATTATCTGCCCAGTTTCACACAGTTCGGGCTTCAAATGATCTCAAAATGCCTTTACTTATTTCCCTCAAATGTCCCTATCATCTTCAAAATTGTTTTATTGCTTCATGATTAAACTAACTTTTAAGACCAGGCCTAGAATTATATGTGCATGTCATGTCACTAGAGCCAGCAAGAAAAGAACTATAAAAGGAAAAGAATACTAAACAAAAATGACTAGAAATAACAGAAAACAAAGAATTTGATTAGACAGACGGTGAAAGAGTTTGAACAACACAAACAAAACACATTGGGGTTACGATCCTGGAAAAACCTAAATATCACTAAAAAGGGAGACTACGACTAAATGAACTAAACAAATAAAAGGATATAAGGGTTTGAGGCACAAGACAATATGCGGATTACAACCCCGAAATAACCCGAACAACAGAAATGACACCAAGACTCCTACCCAGCTAGCCAATAAAGGAGCGTCTTTCCAATTACCAAGCTCGACATCTTAGCCATTGAGTTCCACATCAGTATTACCAAGACCATTACCAAATTCAAACTTGTATCCAACCCCAAATTATTTATCCACGTATACTTACTAACTAACAAAATCAAAGTTTAGCAACATGAAATCGTGGACAACTAATATTAACAGAACTATATTGCCGAACATCATATGAGTTGAATATGGAAGCATTTTTGAAATAAGGCCACAATAACGAATTAAAATAAAATAACAAGCCACTCCTCATGCTTTCTTTCACAAGAACCAAATGAAACATCATACAAATTAGCAAAATAAAGGTGCAGTAACGAGAGAGAGAGAGAGGACCTTTAAGCCAAATAATTTTCCATGACTTGATCTAATGGATAACTCCAAGTGAGATTTACAGTAGAGTAAAGCCGACAAAACTTGAGCGGCGAACAACAATAATAGCTTGAACACCTTTGACCAGAAATTCGAACGACAACTCGACGGAAATGAAGCAGCAACTCAAACATCCACCAAAAAAACAAGAAAATTTGGCCAACCCCCCCCCCCCCCCCCCGGTCGAGCAAACAAGAAAATCCAGAGGTCGAGCAAACAAACACAGTCAGAAAATCGCAAACTAAATGACTTCTACCATTTTTCGACCAGACCTGGAGCTTTGGGGTGCTCGGGCGAAGAATGATGACACAAAAAGGGCAAGGGATGAAGAAAAAGGGAGGGAGGTCTTTTTTGAATTGTAATGTGGCTTTTGGACAGAGTTAGAAAGATGAAGAAGAACATAACAAAGGGTGGGGGAGGGGGTCTAGATGAAAAACGACGCTACTTCTGATTTTTTGGAGTCTAGAGTCTTCAGCGTTTGGATTTTTGTTCTGGTTTTTTTGCTTGTGAAGAAGAAGATGGCTGGGGGGGGTCGGATCCTGTTTGTTGATAAGCAACGCCTTTTACCTCTTAAGTGTTAGGGATCCTTTTTGTATCCCTTAGGATATTAGGCATTAGTCTCTATATCTATGTCGTAAAGTCTAGGTTTATATTTTGTGTATTCCTTTTCTAATTGCTCTTAGGTCCTTATGGTCTTTTTATTTATTTTTTATTTCAAAGAAGAGTCTAGAAGGTCTTCTAGGGTTAGCTTAATGTGTAATGGGTATTGGACTTGAAATTATGGGCTAAGAGATTTATTTAATTAGGCTACAAGCAAAACTAAATTAGTCCAAAAAATTAATTCTATTCCCTCCTCCTTTTTTGTATGTAAAAATAATATAGCAAACAAAATAAACAATTAAAAATATTACTAAATCTTACTTAAGAAGATATCTATTAAAATAACACTAATCGTTTGAAATAGACCTATTTTTGTTATTTTTTTCATGATTAAAAATGAATACATATCATTAATGAAAATATTTTTTATTGTAATTTTTATTTTCTTGTAATAAATTAAAGTAAAAGAGTCAAAATTAGTTGAAATAACTATATTAGGCCTAAATTAAATATTTATATGCTAAACTAAAAAATTTTGGGGAGGGTCAAAAATCACATGTCTACACCTTTGAACCTGTAGCCTTTTGTTTGGAAGCCGTATTTTTTTCCTTGATTCTTTTGTTGAATCCCGAATTTTTGCACCTTGCTTCCTTGAGCATTGTTGCTTAGACCGTAAAATTAATTGATAAATTTGAAGAATGGGATGGTTAAGTGAAAAATGGTGACCAATGATAGCTGAAAGGTGATGAAAAGACCTTCTTGAAAAGAATGTGACTTGAAAAAAGAGAGAATGAAAAAAAAAACTTACTTCGAAAAAAAATGAAATGTTCTTGATACGAGGGGAATACGTGTGAAACAATAGATGAAGAGAGGGCTGAAAAATAAAGGGAAAAGTAGAAAAGAATGGGTAATGAAGTCTAAAAGTGCAAAGTGCTTAGGGAAGTATAAGTCACTATTATATAAGTCTCCTACCCGTCCCTTAGCCAATATTACAACCCGTTAAAGTCCTAGTTGATTCTATTCGAGCATATATAATTAGTAGAGATGTACATAATGGGCAAGCCTATGATTCTTTGTGCATACATGTGACTTCCTTTGTGAGTGCGAGAGTTGTTCTTTGATGCAAATTCCTTAAATTATATTCATTCTTTGACTTGAGTGTATGGACTATTTATTCTTATGAGGGCACTTGTTTCATGATAGATAGGTGATATTATTAGCTTTATTTGTCAGAATAGGTGAGCGAGCTTATATTTGGTGAGTTGCAGTCTCTCTCTGAGGTTAGGAGGTTAGAAGTTTGTTGTTTGTTTGTGACTTGTATATCCTGTACAATGATCAGGAAGTGTATATCTAATAGTTTGAGTTTCCATAGGGCCTAATGGTTAGTATCAACCAAAGTGGTGGTGTTTCTAGGCTTGATTTATTGAGTGGTTTTAATGCTTACTCGAGGACGAGCTAGAGTCTAAGTGTGGGGTGTTGATGTTCGGCCAAAAATGCATATATTTACCCATTGTTATCTCATATTGTAGTACTTTTAATCATATTTTGAGTGTTAATTATATTACTTTGTGCTTACTAATATATTTTAACTGTGTAGGAATAAAGCGGTGTGAAGATGAAGAGATTTAGAGCAAAATTAAATAAAACATGGAAGAAAAAAAGAATTAAAAAAATAGATTAGACAAAAAAGGAGGACATCATCATTATCCTCATGATTACTTACTAAATAAACAACAAACACAAAGAAGTGAATTGAAGTGAAAGAATGAATTGGAACGTGAAGATGTCACTATGTTGGCCCAAGAACAGGTGAAGTTTTGAAGACTGACAAAAGAACTCAGACATGGACTAGGTCCATCTTGTGAAGCACAGTCATGATCAACTTGTACATGTGAGATGCACATGAAGGAGATAAATCTAACTTATCAAGAGGCAATATCTCTTGATCTGATCGAAAAGGTTTCATATTGGATACGGAGAGGAAGACTCCTTACATGAAGAGAACACAGTTTAGGAAGAAGATAGTGTTAGAGTTTGAGATCACCTTGAACTCTTCTACGATAGAAGAGTAGCATTTGAATCCTAGTCAATCTCTAATTACTAACTCATTTAAATATCAATGTTGTTCTCTTTTACAGGTAATGCACATAAGAAGAAGTTAAACTTAAATTGAGAGCTAAAGAGCAAGGCGATTTTGCAAACAATTTATGTGTGATTCGAGTGTGCAATCCTGAAGCTACTTGAACCAGATAGAAGAACCAGTTCCAAGTGTCTATCTTTTATTCAAGTTCAATTGTAGTAGGTAATTTTACATTGTACCTTTCAGCTTTCATAGAAACAATTGTATTAGGTGCCTAGAGTGTTTAAGATAGAGTTAAATTGAAGTTGTCACAACAGTTGAGGCTGTGTGCCACAACAGGATTAGAGTGAATCCTTAGGTTTACAAAGAGTTTTGTAAATGGTATTTTGGCTCAGTGATTTTAGTGGAAGTTTGGAAAAATCCTACAGAGTAGTAGGTCGTACTTTTTTCACCTTTTAAGCCAGGTGTTTTCCACGTAAAAATCTTTGTGTTCTTTATTTTCTTTACTTATTATTCCATAAACAGTAGTAGTTGGAACACATAGAAGAAGCAAGTCCTTCTATAGTTTAGTTAAGCAAAAATTGGGTACCACACAAATCACCCCCCCCTGTGTGGTATTGACATTTTAAAACATCAATTGGTATCAGAGAGGGTTATCCTTGAAGAGGTTAACACCTTAGGAAAAGATCAAGAAGAGTACAGCACCTGAAAACTAGGAAGGGCAATCCACTGATAGGCCTCCACTCATTAATGGTCAGTACTATTCTTGGTGGAAGAACATGATTAGAGATCACATCATAGGAGAAGACTATAAACTCCGGGACATAGTCACTGATGGTCCCCTGGCTACTACAAAGAAGAATGATGAAGGAGTGGACGTGGCAAAGACAAGAGCTGACTGTAGTGCTGAACACTTAAATAAATGGGAAAAGAATGCCAAGGCCAAGAAATGACATGTGTGTGGACTAGGTTCAGATGAGTACAACAGAATTCAAAGTTGTACCAATGCTAAGGAGATATGGGACACTTTACAAGTGGCTCATGAAGGAACTCCTCAAGTAAAGAGATCAAGAGGAACACTGCTATATTCTCAATATGAGAATTTCACTATGTAGGAAGGAGAAAGTATCTAGGAGAGGTACACAAGGTTCACAACACTAACAAATGAACTTAAATCTCTTGGGAGAATTATCCTTGAAGAAGACAAGGTTGAAAAAATCTTAATAAGGGTCTTACCAGTAACTTTTGAAAGCAAAATCACTGCCATTCAGGAATCAAAGAACATTGCTACTCTCAAGTTAGAAGAAGTGATTGGAAATCTCACTGCCTATGAACTGAGAAGGCAAACCATGAAAATGGATGCACCCAAGAAGGAAAGGAGGTTGGCTCTCAGAATACCTGAAAGTGTAGATCTGGAGGACGATGAAATGACCATGATCACAAAGGATTTCAAGAAGTACCTGATGAGAGGAAAGGGTCCACTTCAACAAACTAAGGGCTCCTGAGAAGAAGACAAATGAGGGCTGCTACAAATGTGGCAAGACGGACCACATGATCAAGAATTGTCCTCAGTGGGAAATAGAATGGAAGGAACATGTTCAACCCAAAAGGAACAAAGGATCAACAAAAGCTATGGTTGCTGCTTGGGGAGAAACATCAGATGAGGATTCAGAAGATGAAGCTGGAGATGAACAAACACTTATGGCCATCGGAGAATCAGATGATAAACAAGAGGTAAATGTGATTCATCTCAAAATAAGATTAAATTTCTATCTAAAGAAAAGTTATCGGAACTATTGCTAGACTTCATTGATGAGTTTGAGGTAATTAACAATGAGAAAGAACAATTGTCTAGGGAGTGTGTGATCTTAAAAGCCAAATGCAAAAATCTAGAATCTAGGGCAAATGAGAGTGACAATGAAAATGTTGCGTTGAAGAACCAGGTTCTTGAACTTGACACAAATGTCTTAGAACTTAGGTCTGAAAATTTAAAACTAAAATTAGGAACAGGTAAGAAGAAATCTAATCACACACCTCTCACCTTAGAAGAAAATCTAGGAAAAATGAAGGATGAGTTGTACAAGAAAGATAAGCAGATAAGAGTATTAAAAGAAGACTTATGGAAGGTAAATCATGAACTAGATAGAACTTGCAAATGGAATAAGGCTTTTGATGCACTATCCTGGTTACAAGAATATCACAGCAGCAACAAAAGAGGACTTGGCTATGGGACCCAAGCACCTAAGTGGGACACCAAAAGCAAGTACATCACTCTTCCTGAAAACAATATCTGTACACAATGTGGCAAGACTGGTCATTACAAAAATGAATGTAATGCAAAAGAAAAGGCCAGTCAAAAGAACAAAACCTTTGTTCAAGAGAAAAATAGGCTACCTGGGTGGGCCAAAAGGAATATTATTTAACCATTTTCCTATTGTATGGGGCGAAATCGGAGGGAAAAAATTTCTTCCCATCAAGTCACTTCAGAAGAATGTCTCTAGAGCCCTAGTACGTGGAGTTGCGACCGAGTTCCCTCCCTCGGGGCTCGTCAAGGTCCGACTTAAAGAAGACAAAGATCGAGGCTAGAGCAAAATGGGGAATTCCCAAGGCACACGGCTAAGTTTGACAGAACCGACCTACCCAGAGCCAGTGTCGAGGCGTCGCGTCTAGCCGTCCCATCTCCATGCTTTTACAATTAATGTACGTTGTACTATAACAGGATTCCCCCTCCTATATAAAGGGAATCCTCACCACTTTGTAAAGGGTTGCTGTTGCCCCAACCATTCTACACAAGATCAATAATAACTCTCTGTCCCTTTTGTCTCTAACTTACTCGCTCGAGGCGACTCTTTCCATTTATTGCTTTCATACTTGTTTTTCTTTTCTTGCTTGATATTGGCCATAAAGAGCCTTCTTTAATTAAATCCTAACTATTATTCCCTTTCCGACTACCCCCGATAGCTCGAGCTCGACCCGGGTATCGACCTCGAGGACTTTCATCGATCAGTTAGAAGCCCAGCTGGCAAGTCCCTCAGTTTGATTACTTCACCGTTTTAGCTTGCACTTTGTCATTAAACTTCATACGCCTAGCATCAACTGCTCTAACAACCAGCATAAAAATAGATCACATACTTTTAGAGTTCCATTTACAAATATAATTTTTGTTACCATTTTCACGGTAAACAGTTTGACGCCCATCGTGGGGCTTAATAATAATGATTATTTCTGGTTGGTTTTATTACACAACGCGAGTTATCTTTCACGCTTTTTCTTGTACAAGATCTTTTGATTTCAGGACAAAATTGTCTGGCTTAGTAAACAGAATTGAGAACGACAACCTCGAAAACCACGAGAAAAATGGTGTTGCTGTTCTAGTCGTCAGCGCGCCACCACAAAATCCTGATAACGTGCCCGAACAGATTTCAGCGGACGCAGATTCGCAGGACGTACAGTAGGTCGACGAAACCTCACACACCAATAGGAGCATACGTCATGTCAACCAACAGGAAGCCCAAAAAATCCTAGCTCGGGAAAAATAGGAAGTTAGTCTTCATATTATTTTCGAAATGTTACAGGCACAACAGTTGGCTATCACTCAGTTGCAAAACCACCCGAAGACTCCCAGCATTGTAGCACTAGAAACAGCTCCCCCAAACGAACATGTGCGCGGGAGATCGAGCAATAACTGATCGATAACCGACCCTGCCATAGTAAAAATACCGGGTGCACCCCCGGTCCTCAAGGGCTTGGATTCAAAGAAGTTCATACAAAGGTCGTTCCCTGAAAAAGCGACCCCAAAACCCATTCCAAAGAAGTCTGCAATGACAGAACTCCCAAAGTGCAACGGGACCTCAAATCCCAATGAAAACATCAATGCCTGCGCGGTGAAAGGCAATGACACAAAATATGATGAGATCGAGTCCATCTTATTGAAGAGGTTCGGAGAAATGCACTCGAAGGGGGCCATGATGTGGAATCATAGCCTAGCTCCCAACCCGATAAACTCACTTACCATACTGGCGGATTGAAGCAACAACGAGAAATCCCAACGCATCTGAGATTAAGCAAAGGGAGAATGAAATGCTGCAAGAATTTGCATCTTGTTCCCAGATGGAACGACCGGAACTACCCCCGGTCTCAGACGACTGGGCAATGCAGGCCTTCACTCAAAGCCTAAACAAACAAAGCCAAGTGATTTCAAGGTAGTTGAAACAAAACTTGATAGGTTATCCAGCCAAGATCTGTACGGACGCCCACATCTGGCACCATTCACAAATCAGTGTTGTGGATGACCAGTTGGGATCACCCTCGGGCTCAATATACCCAAACAGGCTCTTAGAAAAGAAACCGATGCCAAACAAAGAGAGATATCGGTCGTACACCACAGATAAGAGGAATGCCCTGAGACGCAACCTACCTTGGAACGATCGGAGAATGGATCGAGGACAATATCCTCAAAGAATCGTCAACAGAGCTAGATTCGAGGGGACACAGGCCAGCGAGGGCGCCTCGCCTATCAGGATACAATTTCAACATCGCTATATCAGACATCGTGTTTACCGTTAGCAAAACTAGGGATGCCAAATGGCCCAGGTCTATTCAGTCAAATCCCTCTCAGAGGAATCATAGCTTGGTGTATGAACTATATAATACGCACAGCCATAGGGCCGAATATGGCCACCCACTCCGAAAGAAAAATGCCAAGCTACTCAATAAAAATCACCGCCGAGAACTGTCGAGCAATCGGGCTCAAGTTCAGTTTCGAGTAAGGAAAGCGACCAAGAAGAACGAAGAAAATGGGTCATGACATATTACAATGATAGTTGAGGAGCGATGGCACTTTCCAAGAACTTATAAAGGGGAGGGTAAAAATGCTCGTCACTAGAGAAAAGCAGATCCGGGGATATATTCCCAAGGACACCCTCACATTCAGCGAAGAGGACACCGAGACCTTGTCTTTGCCACACACTGACACACTGGTAACTTTTTTTCTCATTCGATCCATTTCAAATAAAACATGTGCTTATGAATTCAGGTGGCTTGATCAACATTGTCGGGCCGAGGATGATAGGGCGGCTCGGACCACCGGACCAAATCATGCCTGTCTCTCGATTCTTTGGCAAATTCCACACGAGGATTGAGATGATGAGAAGAAAGACCATTCTCTCAATCAGCATGGCTGGCGCAGACCGAAACGCCAAGTTCCGTATCATTAAAGGAGGTGCAAGGCATGAACGCCTAATTCAAATGGCCGCAGACGCACTGGGTGAAGGCAGTAACGTCCCCTCTTTGCTAAAGGATGAAATACCCTGCAAGGGACGGAATTAAAACCGTCGGCAGGAAGCAACACGCGGCAAGGGGAATGTTCGCATCACATAACGTATTGCCGGCACCAATATCTCCACTCTCGAAATAGAAAGGGTAATCAAACCATGTCTCCAGCCAAGCCTTATTAAGCACAATGGAGGACTGTATAGAGTCCTCGCTCCAAAATAACAGGGACATATCGGGCCTCGGAACATCACTTGTGCACTCCGTGATAAGGTAAGACCACCTCCTTCCTTCGTTATTTTACATTAACCCGTATGCAGACACCCGACCAGGGCGTTCGGAAGTGTTAACGATACCCGAAGATCCCAAGGCCTTAATGGCACCTATCGCACTCTTTCCCCTAGGCCGAGCTTTCGCCCCGAAGAGGGTCTCGCCAGTAAGGTTCTTAGCGGGGCAATGTTCCTCTTAAGGAGGATCCGACAAGCTCGCAGGGCTTCTTTTGCAATCAACCCCGAACGCTGGAAGGCACCCCCCTTGAAGACGTCGTCCGCTCGGAAGGGCCGGGGAACGACAGACTAAGTTCCAATAGGAAATAATGTACCGGGCCAGACGGTCAAAAGAGTCGTGCACGCGCAGGCCGAACTCACGGCAAAGAAACAACATGTAGTTATGCTAAGCAATCAAAGAATATCTTTTGCCAAAATCATCTCGTACTCCAAAGAAAATTGAGCATACTCACGGCAGGGATCCCTTCATCGAGTACGTCCTGAAATACTCGAAGACTTAGCATCAACAATTTGATACCCACATGACCTCATGGTTGGAACTCCGTGCTCGTAAGACAGCAACGAGGCAATTCTAAGCTCACGAGTAACGGCTTTTGAGCCTAAGCAAACTCGATGACTCGGAGACTGTCGTCAATCGCCATTCACTGAAAAAACCGAGGCTATAAGACCCCGAGAAGGAAAACTCGGTCTAGCAAGATCTATTTTACATAAAAACAAAAAAAACTGTAAGACCTCAACAGGCATGAAAAGGCTGTAAGACCTCAACAGGCCTGAAAAAACTGTAAGACCTTAACAGGAATGAAAAAGCTGTAAGACCTCAACAGGCATGAAAAAACTGTATGACCTCAACAGGCAAGAAAAAGCTTTAAGACCTCAACAGGCATGAAAAAATTGTAAGACCTTACTATAGGCATAAAACTCGATTCCGAAGTTCAGGCTATATGTCGCATTTGTAAGACTCCCGAAAGGGAATACTCTCAATATAGACGCCTAAACTGCCACACTCGGGATCAAAAATGGCTCCAGCCAAACACAAATGACTACGGTCAATACAGCTGCACCAGCCAAATTAACGCGACTCGGGGACGCCCGACCGTCGCTAACAAAATCACAGGCCATTACTTTGAATCTACTTCGAAAAGAACCGCTTAAAACAGGCTACCCTCAACAGGAAAACGAGCTTCGACCATGTCAGCTCTAAATCACAAAGCTTCCAGCAACTCAGCCTACGAGTTAAACCTTTCGAGCTGCTCGAACATCGCTGCTAACGACTTGAAATCAAGGTTCATCCCAAACTGATGATGGGTCAGGCAAAATCATTTCAGAAAGTCCTTAACGAGAGCAAAACAAAGCCTACATATGTCCACGGGCAAAAGCGTAAGGGCCATTGTCGCCAGTCAAACGAACCTCAGGGCCACACACTAAAAGGTCACAGCGACCAAAAGCGTAAGAGCCACTGTCGCCAACTTAAAAATTGAAAACTTGAGGATTAAAATGAGCTCGAGTCGTAGCCAGATTCGGAGATTGGATCCAAAATAGTTTACTATACATGCCTAAGGGCACAACGTAAGAGCCATCGTCGCCAGCTTCACGAGACTCAGGGCCATATACCTAAAAGGTTGCTTCAACCCAAGGCAAAAGAGCCATAGTCGCAACCAAAAAAAAACTTGAGGGTTAATTAAGCTCGAGTCGCAACCCGACTCGGAGACTAAACGCAAAATAACTAAAATACAAATGCCCAAGGGCAAGGCGTAAGAGCCATTGTCATCCGCCCATGCAGGCACAAAAGATTGAAGGTCAAGTAGGCTCAAGTCAAAACCTGACTCGGAGACTAAACCCAAAATAGCTCAGCAAAGCGTAAAAGCTTTAATGCTAGCATGCACTAAAAGCCGCATCTACCGAGCATGCAAGAGCCTCCGAGCCTGCCTGATGAGCTCCGGAATTATATTACGAATCTAAGGATTCTCAACTCCGAAACTAGCCTACTTGGTTTCTTTTACTTGAGGACTTAAAAGGAGGTAATGTCTCCTTTGGAAATAGGAAGAAAGGTGAGATTGTATGTGGCGAAATCAGAGGGCCTAATTTCTTGCTATCAAGTCACTTTAGAAGAATGTCTCGAGACCCGATCATGGTGTTGCGACTGAGTTCCCTCCCTCGGGACTCGTCAAGGCCCGACTCAAAGAAGACGAAGATCGAGGATAGAGCAAAAAGGGGAATTCCCAAGGCACACGGCTAAGTCTGACAGAGTCGGCCTACCCAGAGCCTGTATCGAGGCGTCGCATTTAGCCGTCCCATCTCTATGGTTTTGCAATCAATGTATGTTGTACTATAACAAGATTCCCCTCCTATATAAAGGGAATCCTCACCACTTTGTAAAGGGCTGTCATTGCTCCAACCATTCTACACAAGATCAATAATAACTCTCCCTCTTTTCTCTCTAACTTACTCGCTCGAGGCAACTCTCTCCATTTATTGCTTTCATACTTGTTCTTCTTTTATTGCTTGATACTGGTCATAAAGAGCCTTCTTTAATTATATCCTAAGTGTTATTCCTCTCCTGGTTACCCCCGATAGCTCGAGCTTAAGCCCAGACATTGACCTTGAGGCCTTTCATCGATCAGTTCGATGCCCGGGTAGCAACCCCCCTAAAGAAAGTGGCCCCGAAACCCATTCCAAATAACTTCGGAATGACAGAACTCCCAATGTACAACAGGACCTCATATCCCAATGAACCCATCACTACCTATACATGCACGGTGAAAGGCAATGACACAAAAGACGATGAGATTGTGTCCGTCTTGTTAAAGAGGTTCAGAGAAATGCTCTCGAAGGGGGCCATGATGTGGCATCATTGCCTAAATCCCAACCCCATAAAATCACTTACCATACTGACAGATTCCTTCGTAAAGGCACATGGCAGTGCCATCGAAGCAACGACGAGAAAGCCCGACGCATCCGAAATTAAGCAAAACGAGAATGAAATGCTGCGAGAATTTACATCTCTTTCCCAGATGGAACGAATGGAGCTACCCCTGGTCTCAGACGAGTGGGCGGTGCAGGCTTCACTCAAAGCCTAAACGAATAAAGCCCTGTGATTTCAAGGCAGTTGAAACAATACTTGATCGGGTATCCAGCCAAGACCTGGTCGGAAGCCCACATCCGGCACCTGTCGCAAATTAGGGTCGTTGATGACCAGCTAGGAGCTCCCTCGGGATCAGTATAACCAAGCAGTCTCCTGGCAAAGAAACTGATGCCAAACAAAGAAAGATACCACCCGTACGTCGCAGATAGGAGGAATTCCCCGAGACACAATCCGCCCTACAATGATCAATTATTGCATAAAGGACAATACCCTCGGGGACCTCTCAACAAAGGTGGCTTCGACGAGGACATGGGGCCAACGGGGGCACCTCGCCTATCAAGTTACAATTTCAACATCACTATATCAAACATCGTGTTCACCATCAGCAAAACCAAGGATGCCAAGTGGCCTAGGCCTATTCAGTCGAATCCTTCTTAGAGGAATCAGATCTTGGTGTATGAACTGTATAATACGCATGGCCATGGGGCTAAAAATGTCCACAAACTCCGAAGGATAATAGGCAAGCTACTCAATAAAAATCACCACCGAGAACTATCTAGCGATCGGGCTAGAGTTCAGTTGCGAGTGAGAAACGCGGCCAAGAAGAACGGAGCAAATGGGCTGTGACATATTACCATGATAGTGGAGGAGCGACGACACTCTCCAGGAACTTATAAAGAGGAGGGTAAAAATGCCCGTCACAAGAGAAAAGTGGATCCGGGGATATATTCCCAAGGACGCCCTCACATTCAGCGAAGAGGATACCGAGACCTTGTCTTAACCTCACACTGACGCACTTGTAACCTTCTTGCTCATTCTATCCATTTCCAATAAAACATGTGCTCATGAATTCAGGTGGCTCGATCAACATTGTCGGGCCGAGGATGATGGGGCAGCTCAGACCGCCAGACCAAATCACGTCCGCCTCTCTAATCTTTGGAGGATTCCATACGGCGATCAAAATGATAAAAAGAAAGACCATTCTCTCAGTCAGCATGGCCTGCGCACCCCGCGATGAGGTTAGGCCACCTCTCTCCTTCGATATTTTACACTAACCTGTATACAGACACCCGACCAGGGCATTCAGAAGTATTAATACAACCCAAATATCCCAAGTCCTTAATTGCGCTCATTGCACTCTTTCCCCTCAGCCGAGCTTTCATCCAGAAGAGGGTTTCGCCGGCAAAATTCTTAGCGGGGCAACCCGCCGCCTAAAGAAGGATCCGACAAGCTAGAAGGGTTTCTTTGGCAATCAACCCCGAACACTGGAGGGCACCCCCCCCCCCCTTTTTGAGATGCCGTCCACTCGAAAGAATTGCGGAATAACAGACTAAGTTCTGAACGGAAATAATGAACCGGGACAAACGGTCAAAAGAGTCGTGTCCGCGCAGGCTGATCTCACGGCAACAAAACAACATGTACAAACACCAAGAAATCAAAGAATGGCTTTCACCAAAAAGCATATAGCTCTCCAAATAAAATTCAGCATATTCACGGCAAGGATCCCTCCATCGAGTGCGTTCCAAAAAACTCGGAGACTTAGCGTCAATAATTTGATACCCACTTGACCTCAGGGTTAGAAATCCATGCTCGTAAGGCCCCAACGAGGCAATTTCAAGCTCACAAGTAATGGCCTTCGAGCCTAAGCAAACTCGATAACTCAAACACTGTCAGCAATCACCATTCGCTAAAAAACCCGAGGCCATAAGACCCCGAGCAGGCAAACTCTATCTAGACAAATCTATTTTACACAACAACAAAAAACTGTAAGACCTTAACAGGCATGAAAAAAACTGTAAGACCTCAATAGGCATGAAAAAACTGTAAGACATCAACAGTCATGAAAAACTATAAGACCTCAACATGCATGAAAATTTTGTAAAACCTCACTACAGGCATAAAATTGAATCCTGAAGTTTAGGTTATGTGTCGCATTTGTAAGACTCCCGAAAGGGCATACCCTCGATATAGATGCCTAAACTAACACACTCGGGATCAAAAATGGCACTAGCCAAACACATATGACTAGGGTCAAAATGGCTGCACCAGCGTCGCTAACAAAATCACAGGCTGTTGCTAACAAAATAACAGGCCATTACATTGAATCTACTTAGAAAAGAACTGGTTAACAGGCAAACGAGCTTCGACCATGTTAGCTCCAAATCACAAGGCTTCGAGCTACCCAGCGTACGAGCTAAACCTTCCGAGGTACTCAAACATCACCGCTAATGACTTGAAATCGAGGTTCTTCCCGAACCGATGATGGGTCAGGCAAAATCATTTCAAAAAGTTCTTAACGAGAGGAAAATGAAGCCTACATATGCCCACAGGCAAAAGCGTAAGAGCCATTGTTGCCAGCCAAATGAGCCTCAGGGCCACACACTAAAAGGTCGCGACAACGAAAAGCATAAGAGCCACTATCGACTGCTTAAGATTTGAAAAGTTGAGGATTAAAATGAGCTCGAGTCATAACACGATTCGGAGACCAGATCCAAAATAGTTAACTATACTTGCCTAAGGGCACAACGTAAGAGCCATCATCGCCAGCTTGACGAGCCTCAAGGCCACATACCTAAAAGGTCGCTTCGAGTCGCAACCCGACTAAGAGACTGAGCCCAAAATAGTTAAAATGCAAATTCCCAAGGGAAAGGTGTAAAAGTCATTGTCATCCGCCCATGCAGACACAAAATCTTGAAGGTCAAGTAGGTTGGAGTCAAAACCTAACTCGGAGACTAAACCCAAAACAGTTGAGCTAAGCATAAGAGCTCTAACGTCAGCTTGCATTCAATGTCGCTTTAACGGAGCATGAAGGAGCCTCCAGGCCTGCTTGATGAGCTTTAGAACTGTATTAGGAATCTAAGGATTCTTTCCAACTCCTAAACCAGCCCTCCTGGTCAAAAGTAAAGCAGAAAGGGATATATATGAGATAAAAATTTAGGTTTTCATCTATTTACATACGCAAAAATGTGCATTCTCTATCTACAAATGCGCTCTGCGAATATCACATACAAAATGGCAAAGTCTACACTCCGCTTTAGAAGGCTACAACCTACCAGTCTCATCTTCACTCTCCACGGCATTGGCAAGAAGTGATCGAGCATCACGCTCGTCCGCCAATACTTGGGCCAGCCCTTCCGGGAGAATAAAACCCCTAGCGCCCATCTTTTCAAACACCGCTCTACGGGATCTGCAATGAACATATTCCTCCATCCTCTTTTCACGATCGAGGGACCTCTTCAACTCGACTTGGGCATCAGTAGAATCCTTCAAATGAATCGCCATCTCCTGATCAGCCCTAGTCTGACTCAATGTTGCTTCAGCCCAAGCATCAACAATTTTAGCCCTGACCTATGAATGTTTGGACTCTAGCTTCGCGATCATATCTGCTTGAACTGAAGCATTTTAATGAGCCAAGCGGAGTTGGGCCTCGAAGGTGTTAACTTTAGCCAAGGCACCCTTCTCCTCTGAAGCTTGAGCCTGCACCTAAGCTCTTAAATCGCCACAGCCATTCCTAATTCGGTCGGCTTCACCCCTAAGGTGCTCCAGAGCCTCCGTCTTTCTCTGCAACTGAGATGGGCAAAAGGATTAACCTTAAAGGTTAAAAAGAGAAACACGTGCTACGAGAGGTTACCTGCTCCATCAAATATCTCTCGTAATTCGAGTTCTGGTACGCCTCACATCTCCAGTGCATTAACTTAACCTCCTTCTCCTCGTAGAAGAGTCTGAGGGACCTACCCTCATCTAGAGCTTTCAGAAGCCTAACCCCATGACGGAGCATCTCAGACATGATGCGGAAGGACTATGCCGGAACTCACCGCGAAGTGTAGCCGGCGGACTTCCTCGAAGGCCGAGCACACTCCTCTTGGTCCAGCCCCCTGGGCTTTGGAACAACAACCCTTGGTCGAAGCATGATCACTTGGAGGAACCACCATTTCGGAACCAAAGACTTTAGGAACAACAGGCTCGGGCGATGTTTTCTCCTTGAAGACACGGACCCGTTTGGCCCTGCTAAAAGCTCCATCGCACTGCGAGGGGACATCCCATTTATTACCATCATCCCTTCGCTCGGAAGCCGACAACTCCTCCCCCTCTCCGGAGGAGCAGCCTCACCTCTAGGGACCTTTAGATACCTACGACGGCAAGGCCAGTACAAAAGAAAGAGGAAAATGTCATCTCAAATATACAAAGACCAAGGTAAAAGCAGTGTACGCACATACCCTGGTATTTCACTTCCCATCTGCCCCAGGACACATCTTTCCACCTACGCTCATCGCAAGTCGAATTGGTTGCCATCCTTTGGACCCAGCCGGGCAAATCGGGAACTTTGCCCGGTGCCCACTCACGCGCATAATTCCATTCCTCAAGAAATGGCATGAGTTCCACGAGGATAATGTCCGTTGTCTGGACCCGGATGAATTACTTGACCCACTCTCGATCCCCATCTTCCTCATCATCAACAACAAAAGGCGTGGACGAACGACACCGCAAGTGTAAAGCCCCAGAAAATTATGCTATGTAATTTAAGATTTCGTGGTGCCAAGGTAGGCTAATTATTTTATCTTGCATGCAAATGAGGATTCATGATATAATTGATATTAATTGGATATTTTAATATGCATATAAGTCATATTATAAGTTATTTGGGGTCTAAAGAGAGGCCTAAGTCCAAGCCAAGTTGGAAAATTTCATAATAGACTAAAGTTGTAAATGAGTACGCACAAGTGGGGATGTTGTGAAATGAACAACCTATAAAATTAAAACACTTTGAGTGTAGTTTCCAACGTATCAAACCGTTTGTCGTTTGGAGGTGTATACAGAAAGTTATGACCATTTTACCGGATTTGAGTCAGACGCGCGTCCGCAGGAAAACTGGATGTTTCTGCCTTTGAGCGCAGTACGAGCGTGGCCACCACGTCCCAGGCACGGTTTGACCGCGGTCGTGCACCTAGCAGCCCTATAAATACCCCAAGACCGGGTATGGAGAGTCTCTAAGTCATTTTTTTAAGCTAGGGCTTGCTCTATCAAGGGGAATCCGTCCCATACTTCCCTCAAATGATCTAAGGTAATGTTTTTTGAGTATTGTGAGTTGATTACTACTCCTAAACACTTATATTAACAAGGATTGATCTTGAAAATCAATAGATTCCAATTCAAATTCCGAAATTGATAAAAAACACTACAAGTGGGGATTCTCAAGATTCTTACTACAAGAGGTATGAGTATCATCTCTAACTACTCTATGGTGATTATTTATGTATAATATATACGTTAGAACTCAAGTGATGGTGATTGGAAGCCATAAGTTCCTAACCTAGGTTGTGTTGGTGTTGTAGAGATTGTGAGATGGGTTATTGAGTTATGATTCTTGGATGTAATAGTATTATGTATACATGCATGTACAAATTAGGTTTGTGGGAAGATTGTTGAACATAAATAAGTAAAGATTGGATTGGGGAATGAAGGAAATCTTGTAAAAGAGATTTGAAATCAAGATGCTCAACTAGTTTTTAATAAAATGCTCAAATGAGAAGAAACCATGAATACCTTCCTAATTTCTGTTCAATTGTGTTATGTCTCAAGTAGATTGGGATTGCTAGAAATTTTGGAATGTCGTAGTAACTTAAGGAAAGCTTAAACAAGGTATGTATGGATAAAACTCTTTCCTTTTAGAAATTGAGCCTCCATGGTGCCCGTGCAAATGTTGTAAGCCCAGAATTTGATTGATGTGGTACTTGTTATGTCAAATAAATTGTTGTTGCGAAAATGTATGTGGAAGATGTTTCTCCATGTGTTTAGTGTGTTATTCTTTGTAAATTAAGGATGTGTGGAAAAACATGAGCTATGTCCTAAATGCCTAAATGTCAAGTCAAGGTTACATTGTGATTAATATGCCGAATTAGATGAATTTCTCTCTATGTTTTTAACTTAAATTGCTTTTGTATGTGCCTATGATCCTAAATGGCATGATAAATGTTGAAAATGGGAATAATGCGAAATGTGAGTTATGGTGGTAATTGTGGTCCCAAGTGCCGAGAAACTAATTCATGTGAATCCAAAGATTGAAGTGAGATGATTAATGGAAAAGGGTAACGTCTTGGTAAGACGGCTTAGCCGATCGGACCGTGATCGGATGCCATTTTAACACACATGGTGGTAATGTATTGATAATTGAAACTGAAAAGTGAGAATGAAATAAGAGTAACGTCTTCGTAAGACGGTTTAGCCAATCGGGCCGTGATCGGACTCCAGTCAAGGAAGCGGTGGTAATGTGGATGATGATGCAACGATAAGGAATTCCCCAACCAAAAATTTCAAAAATTATGTGAAAACTATGTGAACCTCTTATATTATTGATGTGATGCTTATTTGAAGCTTTGTTGTCCTTATGATTTCTTTTACTCTTGTATGGTTGTTCTTTCTAATTGGATGGTGTTTAGTTATACATACTAGTACTATTCCATGGTACTAACGTCCCTTTTGCCAGGGGCGCTATATCTTTTTAAATGAATGTAGGTGGCTCTATAGCGGATAGTGCTGATCACGCGTAACGGAGAATCCTCCTCTCAAAGTCTTGGTGAGCCCCTTTCTCCTTCAAGGGGATTATGTTGTACATCTTTTTCTATAGATATACACTTTTGAGGTATAGTCGGGCCTTGTTTCTAGCATTATCCTACTTGTCTTTTGCATCCTTAGAGGCTCCGTAGACATATGTGTGAGTTATGTATGGGTGTTGTATGGGTCTACGATTTATGTTGTAATTCTAGCTCGCGCTTTTCTAAAGTGTAATTGTATGGAAACTTAACTACGGTTTAAGGTTGTGATATAAAATGAACTAACCATGTTGATTTACTATCTTTCCTATGGTCTAAATAAATGAAAGCATGGCTTCCTTATTCATATTGAGATGGGTTAGAAAGTGTTTGATAAGTCTTGCTCAGTTGGGTTCACTCGATTGAGCATCAGTCGCGCCTCCCGAGATTGGGGCGTGACAAACTTGGTATCAGAGCCTAAGGTTTTAAGGTGTCCTAGGATGTCTCGGAGCCGTGCCTAGTAGAGTCCTTCTTATCGGTGTGTAGTCGACCACATCTATAAGTTGGAGGCTACTTGGGCATTTAGGAATAACACCCTTCTTTGATATTCTAGATAGTGCAGTACAACTTGTTATGAAACTATTCCCTCTCTAATTGGTGCATTGTCCTATCTTTAAGTAAATGGCACCTAAGAAGAAAGTGAGAACTAGCCAAGAAGCCCTGATGATTCATTGCTTGACACTGCGGGTGAGGGTAGTCACCCTGCTATCACCCTGCCTGGTTCTTCTATTCTAGAGAATACTACCCCAGTTCCTACACCTACGGAGGGTACAACTATCCCTCTCATTAATACTCCTACTCCACCTCCAGCACCAGCTTCCGGTTCTGGTATTTCTGATGGGGATCTTAGGGGAGATATTCAAATGTTTACCCATCTAGTGGCCTCTCAGAACTAAAGGTCAATGTTGCGCCTAGTTCATCCAACCAGCAAGGGGATTCCACCAGTTCTAGGGTGAACAGATTTCTTCAGTTAGACCCTTCAATATTTACGGGTGCCAATCAAGAAGAATACCCTCAGGATTTTATTGATGAGATGCACAAGACCCTCAAGGTTATGCGTGCAACTGAGACAGAGGGAGTAGAGTTGGCTACCTACCGTCTGAAAGAGGTGGCCTATTCATGGTTTGAGTAGTTGAAGATTCCCGTGAGGAGGGGAGCCCTTCGGCGAGGTGGAGCGAGTTTGATAATGCCTTTATAGATCATTTCCTACATGTCGAGACACGGGCAGCCCATGCAGCAGAGTTTGAAAATCTGAAGCAGGGTAGCAGAAGCGTATGGGAGTACCATATGGAGTTTGCTCGCCTGTCTAAATATTCTATTCATATGTTGTCCAAAATAGGGGCTAGGGTGCATCGGTTTCTTCAGGGTCTCAATCCTTTAACTATTAATGAGGCTTCTACAGCTGCATTGAATTCTGACATGAATTATGTGAAGATGGTGGCATTTGCTCAGGCCACAGAGAATCGTAAATTAATGAACATAACGGAGAGAGAGGGTAACAGAAAGACCCGGTCTACAAGAAACATGGGTAAGTCATTCAGTGGGGGAAAGATCAGCTTTTAGGGGAGGATCATCAGGGTCGTCCCAGTCTGTTGCACAGTCTTCAGCCAGTGCACCGTAACAGGGGAGTCGTTTCAGGCCTCGTCAGGGCAACAAAAGATCCTATCAGCGGGGTCGGTTAAGAGAGAGATCCCAGCAGCAACAGAGGTCTCCGTGCCCCAAGTGCGGGAAGATGCACTAAGGGGTTTGCTACATGGAGTTACCCGTATGTTATGGATGCGGGATAAGGGGCCACATTCAGAGGCAATGTCATACATCCCGCCAAGGAGCGGGTAGGGGCATAGCACAGTCATCCAGTCCAGCAGCTGCTACATCCTCAGCCCCCTCTCCAGCTCGAGGTGCCCTAGCACCCGCAAGGCATGGTATAGCTAGGGGTGGTGAACAGAGTTTAGGAGGACCTAACTGGTTCTATGCTATGAGTGGTTGCCATACTGTAGAGGCTTCTCCAGATATTGTTACAGGTATTATGACTGTCAAATCTCATGATGTGTATTAATTTATTGACCTCGGTTCCACCTTGTCCTATGTTACCTCTTTTGTTGCTATGGAATTTGGGATAGAACTGGATCAACTTCATGAGCCATTTTCGGTGTCTACTCCGCTGGGTGAGTCTATTACGACTGCTCGTGTTTATAGAGGTTGTGTTGTTACAGTACAGGGTAGGGATACCACAACCGATCTTATTGAATTAGATATGGTTGATTTTGATGTAATAATTGGAATGGATTGGCTTTATTCATGGTTTGCCAAACTTGATTGTTGGACTAGAACTATAAAGCTTGAATTTCCTAATGGGCCCGTTGTTGAGTGGAAGGGAGACAATGTAGTGCCTAAAGGTCGGTATATTTCTTACCTTAAGGCCGCGAAGATGATCAAGAAGGGTTGTATCTATCATTTAGTTTGGGTTGCGGAAACCAATGCCGAGGTTCCTAGCCTTGAGTCCGTGCCAGTTGTGAATGAGTTTTCGGATGTCTTCCTAGATGAACTCCCTGGAATTCTTCCATATAGGGAGATTGATTTTGGGATCGATGTGATTCCAGGCACAGAGCCTATATCAATTCCACCTTACAGAATGGCACCGACAGAATTGAAAGAGCTAAATGAACAATTGATGGATTTGCTAGAAAAGGGTTTCATCCAGCCGATTGTGTCACCATGGGGCGCACCAATCTTGTTTGTAAGGAAGAAATATGGGTTGCTACGGATGTGTATTGACTACCAGCAACTCAACAAGGTCACAATCAAAAATAAATATCCTCTACAAGGGATAAATGACTTGTTTGATCAATTGCAAGGTGCTACGTGTTTCTCAAAAATTGACTTGCGGTCTGGGTATCATCAATTGAAGATAAGGGAACTGGATATTCCAAAAATAGCTTCCAGGACTCAGTATGGGCACTTTGAATTTATGGTGATGTCTTTTGGGCTAACAAATGCCCCGGCAGCTTTCATGGATCTTATGAATCTAGTCTTCAAGCCTTTTCTAGACTCTTTTGTGATAGTGTTCATTGATGATATTCTTGTATATTCTCAAAGTCGAGAAGATCATGCTAACCATCTCAGGGCAGTTCGGTAGACTCTTCAGCAACATCAATTATATTCGAAATTTTTGAAATGCGAATTGTGGCTTGAATCCGTCGCGTTCTTGGGTCATGTAATCTCCAGGGAAGGAATTATGGTTGATCCTAAAAAGATTGCAGCAGTAAGGAATTGGCCAGACCTACCACTCCAACAGAGATTCGGAGTTTCTTGGGTTTGGCTGGGTACTACAGGAGATTTGTGGAGGGGTTTTCTACTCTTGCCTCTCCATTGACTAAATTGACCTAGAAAGTAGTTAAATTCTAATGGTCCGATGCTTGTGAAAGGATTTTCCATTAATTGAAATCAAGACTGACTACAGCGCCGGTATTAACCCTGCTAGAGGATACAGATGGATTTGTGGTGTATTGCGATGCTTCAAGGATCAGGCTTGGGTGTGTGTTAATGTAACATAACAAGGTTATAGCATACGCTCCTAGGCAACTCAAAACCCATGAAAAGAACTATCCAACCCATAACTTAGAGCTTGCGGTAGTGGTGTTTGCACTAAAGATTTGATGACATTATTTGTATGGGGTGCATGTGGATGTATTTACGGACCACAAGAGCCTTCAATTTATTTTCAAGTAGAAGGAGTTGAATCTGAGACAAAGAAGATGGCTAGAGTTACCCAAGGACTATGACATTAATATTCTCTATCACCCGGGAAAGGCTAATGTTGTAGCGGATGCTCTTAGTCGAAAATCTATGGGGAGCTTGGCTCATTTAGAGGCATATCAGAGGCCGTTGGCCAGGGAGGTTCACCAGTTGGCTAGTTTGGGAGTTCGCCTGGCGGACTCTGATGTGCCGGAGAATTTCGGCACATTTCAATATTAATTGTTTAGATTTTAGCTTGTTTTAATGCAATTATCTCCGTTACTTATGTAGTTTTGTTGTTTCTACAGTACATAAGGACTGAAAACCTAAGAAAATGGAAACGGAAGCGACAAGACAAGAAAAGAGCAAAATATAGCAAAAATGCTGGTCTGCGATACACTATGCGATCGTAGATCAGACATGTGAGCTGCAGAATGCACGTCAAATCACAGACAAAAGCAGAGATCTGGGGTAAATCTCAAGTCAAGAATGCGGTCCATTATGCGACCGCAGAACCAACATGCGAGCCGCAGAATGCACGTCAAATCGTAGACAAAAGCAGAGAATTGGGTTAAATCTCAAGTAAAGAATGCAGTCCATTATGCGACCACAGAACCAACATGCGAGCCGCAGAGTGAACCGCAAACCAACCATGAAGGTCACTGAAGGATGAAGATGCGATGCAAAATGCGATCGCATTTCTGCAATGCGATCCGCATAATTGGAATGCGAAGAATGTAAACTAGGGTTCCAGTCTGTGATGAGGAGGTTCAAGATGCGGACCACATACGTGCTCTACGACAAGAATGCGATCACATATCAGACCTAAAAGGGCATTTTTGTCCGTTTTCTGTCCCGATTTTGAGTCTACTATAAGTAGTTTTATGATGTCTTTGTGGGCTCATCTTGTCTAGTCTTTGAACCACATTCCAAGACATTAATATTTCTCGCTTTTGGAAGCTTTTGAAGGAAGATTCTCTACTTTGTAAGCTTTTATGACATTAAATACTCTTTGGTTTTTGTATTGTAGTATGAGTAGCTAACTTTAAATACTAAGGTTGTGGACCCTAAATGGGTGTTATGCTAATGGGTGTTTAACATTGAATATATATATAATGGTTGATTGATATTTATTTACTTCTCATTCTTCATTTAGTGTTGGTGGTTGCAAACATTAACAAGAGCCATTAAATTCTTGCTTTACTTGGGAAAGTGGGTTAGAATTTAGTAGAAGTAAATATCAATGACTCAAGGCTTTAAACCTTATTTAATAGAATCGCTTAGGAATAAGTGGGTTTTACTTGGCATATATTGATGGTTCTAAATTTCAACTCTTTTATATTTGGGAAAATTATAAAGAGGAAATACTACTCAACTATTGGGAAATATTGGGTAGTCACTTAGACATCATTTGCATATCAAAAGAACCTTCCATTAGAAATATATCATATTAACACCGATAAGCATTACACTCCATTAAAGGGGAACAACCTTGGTTTATTTAATCCAATTAATTTCTTTATAAGTATTCCAATTAGTTGATACTTCCAAACAAACTCTATTCATACTCTTGTTACTATAAAACCATTCTCTTGTTATTGTTAACCGAATAGAGATACGACTTTAGTCGAGTAACACACTATAAGAGTAACCTTTTCACACCTATTCCATGTGAGATTCGATCCCAACCTTGTTGGGTTATTATATTTGACACTGACCACCTTACACTATTTATTAAAGTGTAATTTGAGCGTATCAAATTTTGGCGCCATTGCCAGGGAATACGGTTTTGAGATTACTATTTAGTGTGTACTTTCCTTAAAGTCTATTTCTATTCCATCACACTTTGCTTTCTTTGCTTGGTGTTGATAGGAAAACATGTCTGAATATGGTGATGATGTGGAGACAGAAATGGGAGAGAATCCTTTTGCAGACATCGAGGAGTACATTGAGGATACTAACGCCATTGTACCACCAGCTATTGGTGTTGCAACATTTAAAGTGGAACACGGTCTAATTCTGATGCTCAAGGCAGAAGGATTTTTCAGAAATTCTACAGATGATGATCCAACACAACACCTTAGGAATTTCTTGGGTGTGTGTGTAATGCACAAGCAAAACAATGTCTCTGACGATGCCCTGAGGTTGAGCTGCTTCAAGTATTCTCTAGCTGGGGATGCGAGGAAATGGCTCCAGAATCTGCCACCCAAATCTATCCATTCTTGGCCCAAACTTGTCCGGGCATTTTTGTCCAAATGGTTCCAGTAGAGCAAAAAGTCTGAGTTGCGGGATAAGATTTTCTTTTTCAAGCAGATACAGGGAGAGAAGTTGCATGAGGCATGGGATCGCTTGAAATTATACTTGGTGAGGTCTCCAAACTATTGTTTTCTGGATTCCATGTTGTTGGAAATTTTTTATATGGGTTTGGATCCCATAAACCAAGCCATAGCCAAGAATGCAGCTGGCGGATCTTTCATGGAAAGATCATTTGCAAGAGTGACACAAATCCTGGACAAAATGGCAAAGCACAACCAAGCATGGCATTCAGAGGATACTACCGGAGGAATCTCATATGGCTCTCCTTCCTTGAGCAACTTAATCAAGGAAAATCAAGAGAGGGATCAAGTGATTGCCGGTCTTGCAACAAATGTAAATGTGCTGACGAAGATGTTTACCGAGAATCACACAAAGAAAGTGAATGCAGTGGAAGATGTCCAACCCATCTTAGATGAAAATTTTGAGGAAGCAAATTATATCAACAACCCTCAAGGAGGGTATCAAAGGCAACCCTACCATGGTCAAGGGCAACAAAGCCAGTGGAGGCCAAACCCGCAAGGGAAAGGCAACCAACAATGGAGAAATGATCAAGGTAACTCGCATCAATGAAATTGGAAAAACAACAACAACTTTGCAAATCGGAGCTCCAACCTGTATGTTCCCCAAAAGGTCATTATGATAATCAAGGGTCGTCAAGTGAGTCAAAGTTAGAAAGCTTGCTTGAAAGAGTATTGCAAAACCAAGAAAAGTCTGACGCGTCCATGAGAAACATGACCGAAGTTGTTGGCTCTCACACCGCATCTATCCAAAAGTTAGAGATGCAAATGAGAGACCTTTCAAGAGAGCAAAACCCAAAGCAAAAAGGGCAACTTCCTAGTGATACCATTGCGAACCCGAAGAGTGGTGGAAGTGGCTCAACTTCTCACGTCATGGCAATAACTACTAGAATTGGGAAGGTTTTACAAGGTGACATTGAGCAAGAGGTTGTTGGGGAAGAAGCCGAACAAGAAGTTGATGCAGAAGAGCAAGGGGTTGTTGAAGTTGAAAGGGTGTCGGAAAAAGAGAAGGTGCAAGAAGTGAACCAAGAAGGGGTGAAGGAAAAGGAGAAGGAGACATCAAAAGCTCCACCTCCTATTCCTAGACCTCCTCCGCCTTTTCCTTAAAGACTTATTAGAAGGGTTGATGATAGCAAGCTTGAGAGATTCTATGATATTCTAAAGCAATTGTCGGTGAACATTCCATTCTTGGAGGCTTTTCAAGAAATGCCGGGGTTTGCCAAATATTTGAAGGATTTGATCACCAAAAAGAGGACCACAAAGAAAGAGGTGGTAAACATGACTCACCGGGTTAGCTCTATTATTGCCACAAGCCCTGTCCAAAAGAAAGAGGACCCAAGAGCATTTACTATTCCATGCACTATCGGAGAGCGTGACTTTGCAAAAGCCCTTTATGACAATGGGGCTAGCATCAACTTGATGCCACTTGCTATCTACAAGCAAGCGGGATTAGGGATGCCGAGGCCAACAAGCATGAGGTTACAAATAGCCGATCGATCTATTAAGCGACCGGTAGGAATTATTGATGATGTGATTGTGAAAGTTAGAAAATTACATTTGCCCGCCGACTTTGTAGTTCTTGACTGTGTTGTTGATAAAGAGATCCCTATCATCTTGGGGAGACCATTCCTAGCCACGGGAAGAGCACTTATGGATTCAGAGCAAAATGAAATTAAGTTCCGGGTGAATGATGAAGAAGTCACATTTCAAGCGAGCAAGGGTATGAAATTACCCCATGAGTATGAGAGAATTTCATTGATAGATGTGGTTGATGAGGTTGAAGATGTCGTCGAATTGAAAATGGAAGAACAATGCCTTGCTGTGGCATTGGCGGCTATCTTGGTAAACTTTGATGGTAAGGACATGGATGGGTACATGGAGTCGGTAAATGCATTGGAGGGTCTTGGATCCTATACTTACACTTCAACAAAGCTTTCTCTTGACTTGGAGAATAGGGCCATACCTCCCGCCAAGCCATCTATCATTGAGCCACCACAACTAGAGCTCAAGCCTCTCCCGCCGCACTTAAGGTATAAATTTCTTAGCTCTAATGATACTTTACCCGTAATCGTTTCGTCTTTGCTAAATGATGTGTAGGTAAACCAATTGTTGGAAGTATTGAAAGAACATAGACAAGCCATTTGATGGACCATTTTGGACATTCGTGAAATCCCCGCGGGAATTTGTGAACATAAAATCCAATTGGATAGCGAAACAAAGCCAAGCGTGGAACATCAAAGGCGGTTGAACCCATCAATGCAAGAGGTAGTAAAGAAGGAGATTATCAAGTGGTTAGATGCCGGGATAGTTTACCCCATTGCCGACAGTTCGTGGGTGAGCCCAGTACAATGTGTGCCAAAAAAGGGCGGCATGACCGTGATCGAAAATGAGAAGAATGAGCTCATTCCAACGCGAATTGTGACCGGATGGCGAGTTTGTATGGACTATCAGAAACTTAACAGTGCTACTTGCAAGGACCACTTCCCTATGCCTTTTATTGTTCAAATGCTTGATCAGGTAGCGGGGAGGTCATTTTATTGTTTCCTTGATGGTTACTACGGCTACAATCAAATCAACATCACTTTGGAAGATCAAGAGAAAACTACGTTCACTTGCCCGTATGGCACTTTTGCTTTTAGCCGGATGCCATTTGGCTTGTGCAATGCTCCGGACACTTTACAAAGGTGTATGATGTCCATCTTCCCCGACATGGTTGAGGACTTTCTTGAAGTCTTCATGGATGATTTCTCGGTGTTTCGTTATTCGTTTGGGCACTATCTTAACAATCTTAGACAAGTGCTTAAGCGATGCGAAGAGACCAACCTTGTGCTAAATTTGGAGAAGTATCACTTCATGGTTGACGAAAGCATTGTGCTTGGGCAGAAAATTTCAAAGCATGGTATTGAAGTCGACCGGGCAAAGGTTGAGATTATTTCTAAGCTTCCTCTACCAACCTCCGTGAAAGGTGTTAGAAGTTTTCTAGGGCATGCCGGGTTTTACGGGCGCTTCATCAAGGACTTCTCCAAGATTGCTAACCCCATGTGCAAACTCCTCGAAAAGGATGCCAAGTTTGTGTTTGATGAGAACTGTCTTAAAGCTTTTGAGGAGCTAAAGCAAAGGCTCACCACGGCACACATTATTGTCACACCCGATTGGTCACTTCCTTTCGAGCTCATGTGTGCCGTCGGTGGTGTATCCATTAGAGCAATGCTTGGCCAACATCACAACAAAGTTCTCCACCCGGTGTACTATGCAAGTAAAACTCTCAATGGGGAACAAATGAACTACATGGTAACTGAGCAAGAGTTTCTTGCTATTGTGTATGCTTTTGAAAAATTTTGGGCTTATTTGTTGGGGTCCAAGGTGGTGGAATACACTGATCATGTGGCTCTTCGATATCTCATGGCAAAGAAGGATGCAAAGCCTCGATTAATTCGATGGGTCTTGTTGTTGCAAGAATTTGACTTCGAAGTCAACGATCGCAAGGGAACTCAAAATCAAGTGGCGGATCATTTGTCAAGGCTCGAGGAAGCAGGGAGACCACAGGGAGATCTTTAAATCTAAGATGCATTCCCTGATCATTTGCTAACTACTTGGTTAGTGACCTTATCCCGGACGGATTGGAATCTTATCAAAGAAAGAAGTTTCTGAAAGACTGTCGGCAATATTATTGGGAGGAACCATACTTGTTCCATGTTTGTGCTAACAATATTATCAGAAGGTGTGTTCCTGAAGAAGAGGTTATGCCAATTCTCAAGGCATGCCATGACTCACCGGTTGGGGGTCATCATGGAGGAAATCGGATGACAGCTAAAGTTCTTGAATGTGGGTATTATTGGCCTTCCATCTACCATGATGTCAATCAAATGGTCAAGGCTTGCGACCAATGTCAACGACAAGGTTCAATCTCCAAGAGGCATGAAATGCCAATATACTTTGTGATGGAGATAGAGATCTTTGACGTGTGGGGAATTGACTTCATGGGCCCCTTTGTAAGTTCTTGCGGGATGAAATACATCTTGGTAGCTGTGGACTACGTGTCCAAATGGGTTGAAGCAGTTGCCTTACCAAACAATGAGGCAAGGAGTGTGACCGCCTTCTTGAAGAAAAACATATTCAATCGGTTTGGCACTCCTAGAGCCATCCTTAGTGACAGTGGATCTCATTTTTGTAACAAGGCATTCTCGGGGCTGCTTGAGAAGTATGGCGTAAAGCACAAGGTGGCCACACCTTATCATCCGCAGTCAAGTGGTCAAGTTGAGGTTTCCAACCGGGAGATCAAGAGCATTCTAGCAAAAACTGTGAACGCAAATAGGACTGACTGGTCAAGGAAGCTAGATGATGCATTATGGGCATACCGCACAGCCTACAAAACCCCTATTGGTACTTCTCCTTATCGGCTAGTCTTTGGTAAAGCATTTTATCTACCCATGGAATTGGAACACAAAGCTATGTGGGCGTTGAAAAGGCTGAACTTAGATTGGGCTGAAGCTGCAAATTTGAGGTTAACACAACTCAATGAAATGGAGGAATTCCGGTTCCATGCTTATGAAAGTGCAGCTGTGTACAAAGAACGGATGAAGTTTGTCCATGACAAAAAGATCTTGAAAAGAGAGTTCAAGTAGAGTGATTTGGTCTTGCTCTTTAACTAAAGGCTCAAATTGTTTTCGGGCAAGCTTAAATCAAAATGGTCCGGTCCATTCAAAGTGGTCAATGCCTCTCCTTATGGAGCGGTGGAATTAGAATCAACAGATAGGTCCCGGACATTCAAGGTAAATGGCTAACGCATCAAGCACTACTTGGGCACTGATGGAGAAAAACATTTGGTAGAGCAGCTGGCTCTCAAAGATGGTCCATGCCCGACCATTGAGTGAAACCAAAGGAACATCAACTTCGTCATGCCGCGACGTTAAATCAAGCGCTTCATGGGAGGCAACCCATGTGTGGTAACACTCTTTTGTTCTATGAATTTTTAGTTTTTGATAGATAGATTTATTTGAGCAATTTAAAGTGTGTGTCAGAGTGCAGGGGGGTCAAAAGTTCACAACAATTGGTACGAATGCATAAAAAGTGGAAGAAAAACCACTAGGTGAATTCTGCTGCACAAATGCAGTCGCATTTTAGCTATGCGGACCGCACTCTGATCGCAGACCTAAGCAGAGATTTGGGTTAAAATTGTGGTTGAAAATGCGGTGAGGTGGTACATTATGTGGTCCGCATTTAATTTATGCGACCGCATTTGCCTCCCTTCAGCTTGGTCCTTAACCTCATCGCATAACACACATGAGGTCGCACTGTGTGTTATGCGGTGTATAATCTATCGCAGAATCGACAAGGTAAGTCCGCATAACCCTCTCGTCTCTCACTCACTTAAAACAAAACAAAAAAACGAAAAATGGGGGAAGAACACGAACGAACTTCGAACCAAATCAAGCTCAAATTTTATGCAACCAAAGGACTCCATTTGTCACACTCATTGTCCTAATCATCAAACTCTGCTGGTATGTACCCATTTCTCCATCGTTTTATCTTTGATTTCTACTGTAGGTTCAGATCTTTTTCGTTTAAATCATGTGCAAAAATGTGTTTAGATGCTTGTGTAGTTGCTTCTCTGTAGTGTAGATGCTTTTGGGTTGAAAATAATTTGGGTTACGGGGTAGAATGAAATAGGACTGCCATTGTTGAAAGCTTGGTAAACCTGTGTAGAAGAAGGCATCTGTGGCCCGCATTGTGAAAATGCGGTCCGCATTTTGGCCGCACAACTAAACCCTAAATCTTATGAAGAAGATGATGAAATGCGGTGTCTATGTGACCGCATAACTCACCGTAGAATGAGACCACCAGTTGAGACTACAAGATCTGTGACAGTCTGCGGTCCGCATTATGGTTTTGCGATCGTAGACCAGATCATATTTTCTTTCTTGCTTTTGATTCGTCTGTATCTTCTCCGTATTGTTAATGATGTCACTCACTCTTCACCATTGTGCATATATGGGTCAAAAGAGACGCTCATCAAAGCGGGCTTCCACCAGTAAGCAATCGCGGATAGAGGACAATATGTCGAGCCCCTCTCAGTCTGAGGCGGAGGAGCTCAGGCCCTCAATCAATATAGAGGCTGAAGAGAGAAGAAAACGAGGTGAAGATTTCCAGCTCCGATTTTGGGTTGATGGGTCCGGGGAGGTATTTATAAAAGGGCTCACAAAGCGCAAAATCCTGGGCGAGAAACAATTGAGCTTGAACGGGCTCAAAGACAAATACCCCCATATCCTGGAAAACATAAAAACACGGGGATGGGAGAACTTCACTGAGCCACCCACGGAGTACAATGAGACCGTTGTGAGGGAATTCTATGCATCCTATGGGGCCTCCAGAACGAAATACCACAAACGCAACAATGTTTTCACCGACCAAGTGCTTGTTTGGGGAAGGACTGTTTTCTGCAACATTGAGGCCCTTAATGAGTTCTACGTCAAAGGATGGAGAGCAGGCACAAATGAGTACACTGAAAAATTCAAAAATAAAGAGAATGAATGTGGATGGATTGCCTCAGTGATAGCAAAAGGGACTCCCACTTGTGTCGATCCTCAGCACAAGATATATACGGAAGATCTCACGAGAAAGGGTCGCTACTGGCTCAGTTTTGTCACTTCTCGGTTGGTACCAACTCAAAATGAAACTGAAATAGCCATCGAGAAGGCCCTTCTGATTGCTTGCATCATGACTGGTATCAAGATAGATGTGGGAGCATTGATCTTCCAAGAAATAGGGATCCGAGCAATGCAGCATGCAACTTCACTTCCTTTCCCTTGCCTGATCACAGCTATGTGTAAAGTTGTGAAAGTTCCCATCCTGCCAACTGATAAAACTGGAAAGGAAACGAGGGATATTGATATCACACGTATAATGGATATCTCTCGTATCACTGTTGCTGCTGCCCCATCACAGGTTCAGGTCCAAGATCCGATTGATCTAGAGCATAGTGACTCTCAGACACAGTGACTCCTCAGGTTATAGTGGCCCCCACTTCCACTTCTGAGCCTGCTTCTCAATCCACCACTGTCCAGCCTGCCATCACCATTCCTGCTATCTCGAAGCTTGGTCTACTAGCTTAGCATGCCAATGCCAAAGTAGATCAGCTTTTGAAGACATTGCCAAATATAATCAAACAAGCCCTGACGCCCATGCAATCCTCAGTGACAGCCCTCCAATAGCAACAGTCAAGATATGAGGATCGTCTACAACAACTTGAGTTGAGGGTGGAGAAGATATAGTGGGGTAAATTTAGTGGGTTGCCTGGACTCAAGAAGGAGGTTGCTTCTATGTAGACCGAGCTCAAAAATATGCAGAACTTGGAGTTCTATCTATCATCCCTCCTTCCCACAGATGGTGATCAGGTGACAGGCACAGCACCTCCGGACTTAAAGCCCCTCCAGCCCATATTGTGATCCATTATAGGGAGGAGTCCGGAGGTTCTGGTAAATCAGAAGATGAGGAGAAAGATGGCAACGAGGATGAGGAAAGTTCTGGATATTCAAGCAATGATGGCCCTCAGGATAAAGGAAAGCGAATTGTGGATGCCTCTGTCGAGGATGCTATTATTGAGGAGGCTTCTATTGCAGAAGTGGAACAAGTAGATATGCAGACAATGATCCAAAGGTCTCTAGTAGACATGGCCAGCCCTATAGCTCCATCATTCACACCGCCATTAGTGGGAGAGAGTAGCAGCTCAAAGGATCCAGCACCAGCTCCAGCTCCAGCTCTAACTCTTGCTTTGGACCAGCCTGAGAGCATTACTCCATCAGGAGAGGTCACTCCTTAGACCGAGCTCTTATCGGTCCCAGCTTCCACATCCGAGGGTGACCCCTCCAGTACTCAGCCAGCTACTGACTCCCATAGCACTTAGTGTGCCTCAGGGAGCCCCTCTCAAACTCATCTCTCTGTTTTTATGCATTGGGGACAATGCATGCTTTTAGTTGGGGGTGAAGGGTAGCATTGTAGATATATTTTTGATATTGGAAACTGTTGTACATATGCATATCTTTATGTTACTATCAGACTTTTGTACTTATGTGTATTTTGTGTTCTGTATATGTTAGTATGACTTCGGTACATGAGTTGTGTTATGAAATTCGTGATGATGTTAATATTAATGTTTGTTATGTGTTCATAATAGCGTTGTGTAAATATGATACCGTTGTCCATATAAAAGAAAAACAACAAAAACAAGTAGATAGTAATTAGGAATCAATTCTTCTTGGTTTTTCTTCTCCCGGTTCTTTTCCAAGGGTGTAATAGTAGAACCAGGATCGTAGAATGAATCATTTTGACCGGTTTGGTGTAATTTCCTAGTATCAAGCATGTGTGTCTGTACATAGCATATACCCTTCCACAATTAAAAAAATATTGTTTTTGTCGACTTTTCCCGTTGATGGATAGATTGACAACTTTCTTAAGGGAATTAGTCTTTGTGATCAACTTTGTGAACGTGAGGCTCGCTCTGTGACTCTATGGCGACCTAGAGTTATACATGTGTTGACTCGAAAGCGTCAAATTATGTGAATGAAATATTCGTGTACCATGTGTGTGTGAGTTCTCTGTGTGTATATAACTCTCTTGTTGACTTCTATCATCTAGAACATGCCCGGTTGGTTTTTCAATGCTAATGATAGTATGTTTGGTTGGAGGGATGATCTTAGGCATTCTTTTTCTTATTTTCTAGACCTCTGTAGCCTTTTAAGCCGACCTGTACATAAATAATATCACTCGTACCCAATTTGAGCCCTGAGGCCTTTTCTTTGGCCAACTCATTACAAACCTCTCCATTTTTTTTGGAAAATAATCCTCTCTCTTGAACCCGTCCCTCCTTGAACATTGAGAACGAGTCTAAAAGCCTAAGTTGGGGGTGGTGTCGCAGTGGAGATTGGTAAGGTTGTACGTTGAGTTAGGACCACATGCCTCAAAAGTGTTTGTTTTAGATTATTCATGCTCCAAAAAAAAAGAAAAAAAAAGAGAAAATATGTGTATGTATATAAAGTATGGAGCCTTGAATAAATTTAGAAGAGGTATGTAAGGTGGTTCTATATTGGAAACTAGACGCAAATGAGGCTATGAGGGTTTGAAAAGAAGCAAAGTAAAAAAAATGGAATATTGTGAGTAGTGTTCAAGGAGGGTGAAGTCACTTGTACCCAAATGTCTATCCAACCCTTCCCGAAACCTACATTACAAGCTTAAAAATTCCTTATGAGACCTCCAACCGAATATTCTTGAATAAGCGGTGAATTAAAATAAGGGCAAGCTTATAGTATGAAATGTTGTAACACTTGAAGTTCTTTCTGAGAGTGAGTGTATTTGTAAACTGTCCCTTTTATTTGTCCTTGTAAATATTATGATTTTGGGACCTTATTTCTAGTGAGGGTACATGAACTGTGGAGTTAAACAAAAGTTGAGCTTTTGAGTCAAATGCAATTGCACTCAGCTGAGGGTAACATTTTGTCGCAATGTCTGAGGCTCAAGGTTCACAAGTTGATTAGTATTCCTTGTATATACTATCAGTTCAGGAAGGGTAAAACAATTATAGATGCATGCTTGAAGTACTAGCAATGAACACCACCCGTAGTCATTATCATTTCATGTTTTGTAAATAAAGTCTAGAATAAGATAAGTTTGTTTTAGTTGCTTGAGGACAAGCAAGATTTAAAGTTGGGGGTGTTGATGTGGCGGAGAATTTCGGCACATTTCAATACTAATTGCTTAGATTTTAGCTTGTTTTAATGCAATTATCTCCGTTACTTATGTAGTTTTGTTGTTTCTATAGTACATAAGGACTGAGAACCCAAAAACATGGAAATGGAAGCAAAAAGGCAAGAAAAGAGCAAAGTCTGCGATACACTATGCGATCGCAGATCAGACATGCGAGCCGCAGAATGCACGTCAAATCGCAGACAAAAGTAGAGATCTGGGTTAAATCTCAAGTCAAGAATGCGGTCCATTATGCGACCGCAGAACCAACATGCGAGCCGCAGAATGCACGTCAAATCGCAGACAAAAGCAGAGAACTGGGTTAAATCTCAAGTCAAGAATGCGGTTCATTATGCGATTGCAGAACCAACATGCGAGCCGCAGAGTGACTCGCAAACCAACCATGAAGGTCACTGAAGGACGAAGATGCGATGCAAAATGCGATCGCATTTCTACAATGCGATCCGCATAATTGGAATGCGATGAATGTAAACTAGTGTTCCAGTCTGCGATGAGTATGTTCAAGATGCAGACCGTATACGTGCTCTACGACAAGAATGCGAACGCATATCATACCTGAAAGGGCATTTTTGTCCGTTTTCTGTCTCGATTGTGAGTCCACTATAAGTAGCTTTATGATGTCTTTGTGGGCTCATCTTGTCTAGTCTTTGAACCACATTCCAAGACATTAATATTCCTCAATTTTGGAAGCTTTTGGGGGAAGATTCTCTACTTTGTATGATTTTATGACATTAAATACTCTTTGGTTTTTGTATTGTAGTATGAGTAGCTAACTTTAAATACTAAGGTTGTGGACCCTAAATGGGTGTTTAATATTTAATATATATATATAATGGTTGGTTGATATTTATTTACTTCTCATTCTTCATTTATTGTTGGTGGTTGCAAACATTAACAAGTGCCATTAAATTCTTGCTTTGCTTAGGAAAGTGGGTTAGAATTTGGTAGAAGTAAATATCAATGACTCAAGGCTTTAAACCTTCTTTAATAGAATCGCTTAGGAATAAGTGGGTTTTACTTGGCATATATTGATGGTTCTAAAATGCAACTATTTTATATTTGGGAAAATTATAAAGAGGAAATACTACTCAACTATTAGAAAATATTGGGTAGTCACTTAGACATCATTTGCATATCAAAAGAACCTTCCATTAGAAATATATCATATTAACACCGATAAGCATTACACTCCATTAAAGGGGACACAACCTTGGTTTCTTTAATCCAATTAATTACTCTATAAATATTCCAATTAGTTGATACTTCCAAACAAACTCAATTCATACTCTTGTTACTATAAAACCATTCTCTTGTTACTGTTAACCGAATAGAGATACGACTTTAGTCGAGCAACACACTATAAGAGTAACCTTTTCACACCTATTCCCTGTGGGATTCGACCCCAACCTTGTTGGGTTATTATATTTGACACCCACCGCCTTACACTGTTTATTAAAGTGTAATTTGAGCGTATCCGACTCTAATGAAGGAGGTATGATTGTGCAGAATAGGGCTGAATCATCGCTTGTGAGGGAAGTGAAAGAGAAGCAATTCAACGATCCATTGTTAGCAAAACTGAAATAGGGGATTCATAAACACAAGACCACAACTTTTTTCCTTGGCATGGATGATGGTATCCTATGGTACCAAGGCCTTCTATGTGTTCTGGATATTGACGGTCTCCCAGAAAGGATCATGGCAGAAGCTCACACTTCCAGGTATTCCGTGCCCTCAGGTTTTACGAAAATGTATCATGATCTCATGGAAGTTTTGATAACGCCAAACTATCCCTTATACAAAGACACACACGGACGTAGAAAATATAATCTGAGTAATTTTGCCCAGAGTCGAACCATAGAGAATTAACCTATCAATTACTTTTGACGGATTTACTAAATTCAAAGAATCAATTTCCCCAAACTTGTAATTCACAATTGATGATATTTCTAGCAACTAAAGTCTGAAAATAATTAACAGCTGAAAATTAACTATGCTTGATGTGTAAACAGTTGGAATAAGGTCTAAGGTAATGGTTTCCCCCGTTGGTGATTTCCTTGGTTGTACGTTTCTTATAGCGATGCCTTAGTTGTCTCTATCAATCAAGAACTCTCTGGCTATCATAAATCTCTCTCAAGCAATTATGATAATTTACTAGACGCACTCTCTCAAGCTACGCTAGCGAGATTCACATTACCGTTCTTTTAGATTGCACCTGACGTATCGTTATCTCTAATACAATCTCTAAACCCTCGGTTATGACTCTCGTCTATACTCCGGGAGTGATGTTGTTCAAACAACTACCTCAATATGCACTCTCTCTCAAGAAGATACATAATAAATAGGAACGGATAATTGAGGGCCCTTTCAACTAACCACAATCAAAATGTAGATGAACAAATAGAGATTAACAACCAATTCAAACTATATTAATATAACAACCAAGTCATCCCCAACGGGTTTCACCAAAACCTTAGATTAAAGTATTTAGCTACTCATGACAATGTAAGAATAAACTACGAAAATATTCATAATGGAAAATTGCAAGAAAGATAGAAGAGAATAAGAACTATGATATTTTTGGGTGATCTCTCACACTTCTTCTTCTTGCAAAGGTACTCTCAAAATAAGCCTCCCTTTTCTTGGGCGAGTTTCCTACATCTTATAAGGGTTTTACAAAAGTTTTCCTAAATTGACACTTTGGCCCCTTAAATTTCTAGACTGTGAACATGCCTCCGCGGCCGCGGCGTCGACCGCGGCGCTGACCGCGGAGAACACTGACTCCAACCGCGGAGCGGACCGCAGTGGCAATCGCGGTGACTATGCTGGGCCTATTGTAATCAAACCATGACTTCGGCCAAGCCTGATTAAACACAGGGGAGAGCTGTGCAGAATCCTCACTCTTAAATAGTAAGGACACATCGGGCCTCAGAACATTGCTTGCGCACCATGCGATGATGTAAGGCCACCTCCCTTCTTCGGTATTTTACACTAACCCGTATGCAGACACCCGGACGGGGCGTTTGGAAGTATTAATCCAACCCAAAGATCCCAAGGCCTTAATGGCGCCCGTCGCACTCTTTTCCCTTGGCTGAGCTTTTGTCTCGAAGAGGGTTTTGTCGGCAAAATTCTTAGCAGGGCAACGAGCCGCCTAAAGAAGGATCCGACAAGCTTGAAGGGTTTCTTTGGAAATTAACCCAAACACTTGAGTGCACCCCCCTTTTTTTGAGACACCATCCGCTCGGAAAAACAGGGGGCCAAAAGACTAGGTTCCGAAAGGAAATAGTGAATTGGGCCAAACTGTCAAAAGAGTCATGTCTGCGCAGGCCGAGCTCACGGCAACAAAACAATATGTACTAACACCAAGCAATCAAAGAATGTCTTTCACCAAAAAGCATCTCGCACTCCGAATAAAATTCAGCATATTCATAGAAAGGATCCCTCTATCGAGTGCATCGCGTCAACAATTTGATAACCACATGACCTCAGGGTCAGAACTCCATCCTCACAAGGCCCCAACTATGCAATTCCGAGCTCACGAGTAACGACCTTCTATCCTAAACAACCTCGATGACTCGGAGACTGTCGTCAATCCCCATTCGCTAAAAAACTCGAGGTCGTAAGACCCCAAGCGGGCAAACTCGGTCTAGCCAGATCTATTTTACATAACAACAAAAACATGTAATACCTCAACAGGCATGAAAAAAACTAAAAGACATCAATAGGCATAAAAAACTGTAAGACCTCAACAGACATGAAAATTTTGTAAGACCTTACTACAGGCATAAAAATGAATCCTGAAGTTTAGGCTATGTGTCGCATTTGTAAGACTCTCGAAAGGACATACCCTCGATGTAGATGCCTAAACTAAGACACTCGGGATAAAAACGGCTCCGGCCAAACACATATTACTATGGTCAAAACAGTTGCACCAGCCAAATTAACACGACTCGGGGATGCCCGACCGTCGCTAACAAAATCATAGGCCATTACATCGAATCTACTACGAAAAGAACTGTTATTAGGCAAACGACCATCGACCATGTTAGCTACAAATCACAAAGCTTCGAGCTACTCAGCCTACAAGCTAAATCATCCGAGGTGCTCGAACATCACCGCTAATAACTTGAAATGGAGGTTCTTCCCGAACCGACGACGGGTCAGGCAAAATCAATTCAAAAAGTCCTTAACGAGAGGAAAACAAAGCCTACATATGCCCTTAGGCAAAAGCGTAAGAGTCATTGTCGCCAGCCAAATGATCCTTATGGCCACACACTAAAAGGTTGCAACGACAAAAAGCATAAGAGCCACTGTGGCCAGCTTAAAATTTGAAAACTTGAGGATTATAATGAGCTCGATTCATAACCCGATTCGGAGAACGAATCAAAAATAGTTAACTATACATGCCTAAGGGCACAGCGTAAGAGCCATCGTCACCAGCTTGACGAGCCTCAGGGCCACATACCTAAAGGGTCGCTTCGAGTCTCAACTCGACTCGAAGATTGAGCCCAAAATAGTTAAAATGCAAATGCCCAAGGGCAAGGCATAAGAGCCATTGTCATCCGCCCATGCAGGCACAAAATCTTGAAGGTCAAGTAGGCTGGAGTCAAAACTTGACTCGGAGACTAAACCAAAAATAGATGAGCAAAGCATAAGAGCTCTAACGCCAGCTTGCGTTGAAAGCTGCATTAACCGAGCATGAAAGAGCCTCCGGGACTGCCTGATGAGCTCCGAAACCGTATTACGAATCTAAGGATTCTTGCCAACTCCGAAACCAGCCTGCCTGGTCAAAAGAAAAGTAGAAAGGGATACATAAGAGATAAAAATTTAGGATTTCATATATTTACATTCGCAAAAAGGTGCGTTCTACATCTACAAATGCGCTCTGTGAATACCACATACAAAATGGCAAAGTCTACGCTCCACTTCAGAAGGCTACGACCTACTAGCCTCATCTTCACTCTCTGCCGAGCATCGCGCTAGTCCACCCTCGCTTGAGCCAGCTCTTCCGGGAGAATAAAACCCCTGGCCCCGATCTCTTCGAATACCTCTCTTCGGGATCTGCAATAAACATATTCCTCGAACCTCTTTTCATGATCGAGGGCCCTCTTCAACTCGACTTGGGCATCAGTAGAATCCTTCAAATGAATTGCTATCTCCTGGTCAGGCCTAGTCCGACTCAATGCTGCTTCAGCCCGAGCATCAACGATTTCAGCCCTGACCTTTGAATGTTCGGACTCGAGCTTCGCAATCATATCCACTTGAACTAAAGCGTTGTCATGAGCCAAGCGGATTTGGGCCTCGAAGGCAGAAACTTTATCCAAGGAACCCTTCTTCTCTGAGGCTTGAGCCTGCACTTGAGCTATTAGTTCGCCACAGTCATTCCTAACTCGGTCAGGTTTACCCTTAAGGTGCTCTAGAGCCTCTGTCTTTTTCTGCAACTGAGATAGGCAAAAAGATTAACCTTAAAGGTTAAAAAGTGAAAATTGTACTACGAGAGGTTACTTGCTCCATCAAACAGCTCTCATAATTCGAGCTCCAGTACGCCTCATATCGCCAGTGCATCAACTCAACCTCCATCTCCTTATAGAGGAGTCTAAAGGACCTACCCTCATCCAGAGCTTTTCGAAGCCCAACCCCATGATGGAGAAGCTCAGACCTGAGCCTATCAAAGGATTACAGAAGGAAAACTTGATAAGGAAGGGAAGACACGAGATGCAGAAGGACTATGCCAAAACTCACCATGAAATGAAGACGACGGACTTCCTCAAAGGCCGAGCACACTCCTGTTGGTCCATCCCCCTCGGCCCTGAAGAACCAACCTCGATCGAAGCATGATCACTCAAAGGAACCGCCATTCCGAAACTAAAGACTTCAGGAGCAGCAGGCTTGGGCGATGATTTCTCCTCGAAGACACGGACCCATTTGACCCTGCTAAAAGCTCTATCGCACTGCGAGCGGACATCTTGTTTATCACCGTTGTCCCTTAGCTCGGAAGCCAACAACTCCTCCCCCTCTTCGGAGGAGCACAACCTCACCCCTAAGGACCTTCCGATACCTACGACGGCAAGGCCAGTACAAAAGAAAGATAAAAATTCCATCTCAAATATATGAAGACCAAGGTAAAATAAGCGTACACACATACATTGGTATTTCTCTTCCCATCTGCCATGGGACACTGCTCGCCACCTACGCTCGTCGCAAGTCGAATGGGTCACCAACCTCCGAACCCAACCGGGCGAGTCGGGAACTTCACCCGGTGCCCACGAAGTTGCTACAGAAAAGAAGGAAACACAATTACTAAACTGGTGTTTGCTACAAGAGAATCTATGAAAGCACGAGACACTCTACTCACACGCATAATTTCATTCCTCAAGAAATGGCATGAGTTCCACGGGGATAATGTCAGTAGTTCGGACCCGGACGAATTGACTGACCCACTCTCGATCCCCATCTTCCTCATCATCAACTTAAAAGGGTGTGGACAAATGGCAATACAAGGTTAGCAGGCCTCGATGATGAAAGGACCAATACAACCTGACGAGGTTCCTAAGCGTGAATTAAAGCCCAGCCTTCTCCGCAAAGAATCTCATCATCAACAGTATTTGCCAAAATGACGGATGTATCTGCCCCAAAGTAACCTGATACTTCAAGAAGAAATCATGCACAACCCTATCAAGGGGGCCTACTGCTAAAGGGTACAAATATACGTCTAGGAATCCATCAGCGGGGTCCGTAATTCCCTTATCCGTGGAAAGCGCCTGCAACGGTACCCCCTTCCCCCATCCGCAATCTCTCCTCGGTATCTCCAGATGTTCCTCTCTTATCGAAGACATGGTCTTCGGGATAAACTCCCATGGATCCTGAGCACTGAGAGTGGAGCTCTCCCCTCCTTATCGAGCAGGCCCTGAAGTAGTAGCCATAGCTATGATAGAACTAGCAAACTGAAGTAGGAACCTATGCGAATGCTTTTGCGCTTAAGGTAACGAAGGACTCGACGGCAGGGCAGGAGGATAACTTCCTAAAATAATAGGATCTTCTAAGAAGTAGGAGCCATCCCATATATGTATGGGGAACAACAACGATTCGCCTACCCAGGATAGTCCCGGGGAGGCCAACGACTTCGGTACAGATCACGAGGTGGTGCTTGACCCAGAGGGCCTCGATCAGAAGAACGTTAGGCCCCAAAAGATCAGCGACATCGTATCCAGTTCCAAGGTGGCACCCGACCTCGAGATTTTTTCTTAAGAAGAAAAATGAGCACTTCGAGCTCTGTCAACGAGGGCTCGACCTCAGGAAGTCGCCTAAGTACGAATAGCCCCTCCTCAAACCCCCCTACAACACCTTAAAGGGTTATCTACATAAGATCAAAGTAAAAACTCCAAGTGCCCGAAGTTGACTTTCACTTCGGTACTCTACCTCCACGAGGCTCGAGGGCCACGATGATCCAAGTTTATCGGACAGCTTCAGGCTTAATCCCGGGAACAATGATAAGCTCAGAAAGGAGCCATTTATGTCGACCAAAGACCGGAAGGAATATTGACAATCGTCAACAGAGGCATACACTAAAAATCTCCACAAACGCACTAGAGTATACAAAAACACAACAAAAATCAAAAGAAGAAGTAAAGAACATGTCTTCATATTTCATAAATATTGGTTTACAACTGCCCTCAGGGAGGGGGGGTCCTTATATACAATTACAAATGCCCGCAAGGGGTCCTTATACAGAAACAAAAAAGCACAGGGATGCACACACGAGGTAAAAGCCTAGAGCCTAGCCTATTCTCGAAGGTCCACCTCCTGCAACAAATGCCTCTAGGAGTGCATCCTCAGAAGCCTCATCTCGGCCTTCCGCCCTGATATCCATAAAGGATAGGTCGAGAAACAGCAAGGGATGAAAAAATGCCATAACCCGCTGTCGGCCTTACTTGCACGGCTACTTTGAATCCACTTCTTGGAACATTGAGCTGTGTAAGCTACCAGCTTGGGGAAAAGCACCACGTCGAGCTGGGGTATGAAGGTGAGCAATAGTGTATAATTTGCGACCTCTTGTGAGAAGCAGTATATAATCTGAAGAACTTTTTACGAGCAAGGAAAGTCGAACCTCGTATGTCATCATCTCGAGCCAATAGGGATAGCGACAATAGACGTAACAACAACCACAATAGCGACAGAACAACATAATTGTGCTCAACAAAGAGGATCTCAGGCAAAGGGCCACGACACGGTCTATTGGAACGCTGCCAAACAACCCTAAGGCCGTAGACTCCAAACATGGTGATCAACAATAGAGGAAGATGGTAAGGAGAAAAGGGTGAATGGGCTGATGAAGACACTTAGATAGAAAAACAATGCAAGAATGCCCCCATTTATAGGAGATAACGACAGGGTCATCGAGGCTTTTGGAAGACAGATCGATGGATGCAATTACTGCATTCTTGAAGAACTGAATCAATGCCGGTACTTTCACCTTGGATAACGAGAATCGACAGTGCATTAAATGATGTCGAAAACACAAGTCCATGGGATATCCCGATTATTGCAAAAAATCACGCCATAGGTTGCGTCATCGGCATTACGTCATCACGAGAAGCCCAAGAAATCGGGTGTCAGAGTCATTTCCCATTGATTATTTCTGAGAAATGCAGAGACTATTTGTATGCAGAAAAATCAGAGGGCCTAATTTCTTGCTATCAAGTGACTTCAGAAGAATGTCTCGAGACCCCGAGGACATGTTGTTGCGACCGAGTTCCCTCCCTCGGGGCTCGTTCAGGCCCGACTAAAAGAAGAAAAAGATCGAGGCTAGAGCAAAATGTGGAATTCCCAAGGCACATAGCTAAGTCTGACAAAGTCGGCCTACCCAGAGCCTGTATCGAGGCGTCGCATCTAGCCGTCCCATCTCCATGCTTTTGCAATCAATATACGTTGTACTATAACAAGATTCCCCTCCTATATAAAGGGAATCCCCATCACTTTGTAAAGGGCTACCGTTGCTCCAACCATTCTAGACAATATCAATAATAACTCTCTCTCTTTTCTCTCTAACTTACTCGCTCGAGGAGACTCTTTCCATTTATTGCTTTCATGCTTGATCTTCTTTTATTGCTTGATACTAGCCATAAAGAGCCTTCTTTAATTATATCCTAACTTTTGTTCCTTTCCCGGTTACCCCTGATAGCTCGAGCTCGAGCCCAAGCATCGACCTCGAGGCCTTTCATCGATCAGTCCAAGGCCTAGGTAGCAGCCCTCTTGGTTTGATTACTACTCCATTTTAGCTTGTATTTCATCGATTAAACTTCATATGTCTAGCATCATTTGCTCTAATAGCTAGTATAAAAATAGATCACATATTGTTAGAGTCCCATTTACAAATTTAATTGTTTTTACGATTTTCATGGTAAACCGATATTATTGGGGTTGGAAAAGTAGGTAAGACACTCACACTCCATTGAGAATGTCTACTTGATAGATGGCTTGAAATATAGCCTAATCAGTGTATCAAAACTGTATGTCAAAGGTAAATTTGTAGCATTTACCTCTACCCAATGCTTTGTGATTAATCTTACCACTAACAAGATCATTTTGCAGGGAAAAAGAGTTAACAATATTTATTTTATAGATTTTTCCACTCTTTTAGAAAATGAACTCACTTGCTTGAGTGTGTTGGACAATGATCCCCTCCTGTGGCACAAGAAACTTGGTCATACAAGTGTGAATCAACTCAACAAATTAGTCTCCAATGACTTGGTAATAGGGTTACCTAACATTAAATTCAAGGAAGACAAAGTTTGTGAGACCTGTGCAAGGGGGAAGTAGGTAAGATCATCCTTTAAAAGCAAGAAAATGGTAAGCACAATAGGGATGTTGGAACTGGTTCATATGGATCTCTGTGGTCTAATGAGAACATTAAGTATAGGTGGTAAGAAATATGTGATGGTATTTTTTGATGGTTATTCTAGGTTTACCTGGGTACTATTCTTATCATTTAAGGATGAAGCATTTGACATGTTTACTGCCTTTGTTAGAAAAACTCAGAAACAACTAGGTAATCAACTTGCATCAATCAGGTCTAATCATGGAATTGAATTTGAAAATTCCAAGTTTGCTCAATTTTGTCATGAGCATGGTATAGATCATAATTTATCTGCCCCTAGGACTCCTCAACAAAATGAAGTAGTTGAAAAAAAGAATAGGACTCTTGAAGATATGCCTAGGACTATGCTTCTTTCTAGTAAACTGCCACAAAGCTCTGGGAAAAGGCTGTAAACACTGCATGTTATATCATTAATAGATGCATAACTAGACCTCTTCAAGAGAAGACTCCCTATGAGTTACTTAAAGGGAGAAAACCAAATATATCCCATCTTAGGGCATTTGGATGCAAGTTCTTTGTGCACAATAATGGAAAGGACCCCATAGGTAAGTTTGATGCCAAAAGTGATGAGGGAGTATTCTTGGGATATTCTTCACATAGCAAAGCTTATAAAGTGTTCAATAAAAGAACATTGTGTGTAGAAGAAAGTGTACATGTAGTTTTTTATGAAACTAACATTCTTTCTGAGAGACGGGAACATGAATATGAAGCTATTGTGTTGGTAAAAGATTTGAGTGAAGTCTCAGATCAAGCTAAAGTGGCACCAAAAGAAGGAAGAGGTGATGGAACATGTTCTTCCATCCAGGGCAACCTGATAAGGAGAACTAATCATAGAGGAACTAAAACCAATCCCCTAAAGGAACCTGTTCATGACCCTGTTCCTTAGCAACAGAACATGGGAGAAACATTAAGTAGAAATCAGATGGTTGTGAAACCTCACTGTTTACCGTGAAAATGGTAACAACAATTAAATTTGTAAATGGGTTTCTAAAAATACGTGATCTATTTTTATGCTAGTTGTTAGAGCAGTTGATGTTAAGAATGTGAAGTTTAACGATGATATACAAGCTAAAACAGGGCAGTAATCAAACCAAGGGGCTTGCCGCCCAGGATTCGGAATGGTCGATGAGGGGCCTCGCGGTCGATATCTGGCTCGAGCGGGGGTAACCTGAAGAGGGATAATAGTTAGAATATAATTATAGAAGACTCTTTATGGTGAATACTAAGCAATAAATGAAGAACAAGCATGAAAGCTATAAACGCTAAGAGTGGCCTCGAGCGATTAAGTTAGAGAGAAGAAATAGAGAGAGATATTATTGATCTTATGTAGAATAGTTGGAGCAACATCCGCCCCTTAGAAACTGGTGTAAATTCCCTCTATATAGGAAGGGAATTCAGTTATAGTACAACATATATTAATTGTATAAGCATGGAGATGGGACGGCTAGATGTGACGCCTCGACGTAGGCTCTGGATAGGCTGGCTCTATCAGACTTAGCCGCATGCCTTGGGAATTCCCTTTTTTGTTCTAGCCTCGATCTTCATCTTTTTTGAGTCAGGCCTCGACGAGCTCCGAGGGAGGGGACTCGGTCGCAACTCCACGTCCTTGGGGTATCAAGATATTCTTCTGAAGTGTCTTTGATAACAAGAAATTAAGCCATCTCATTTCACTTCATACAGATAGTCTCCGCATTTCCCCGAACGAAGTGATGGGAAATGATTCTGACACCTGACTCCACGAGCTTCTCGCAGTGACATCATATCGATGATGCAACCTTTGGCATGAGTTTTTGTGACAACCGGGATGTCCCATGAACTTGTGTATTTGACATCATTCAATGCACTGTTGATTCTCATTCTTCAAGGCGAAAGTACCATCGTCGATTCAGTTCTTCATGAATGCAATAATTGTATCTGCCAGTCAGTCTTCCAAAGCATCGATGAACACGTCGTTGCCCCTTATAAATAGGTGTGCTCTAGTGTTGTTTTTCTTCATCCAAGTACCTTCATCTACTCATTCGCCCACTTCTCCTTATCATCTTCCACTATTGTTGATCACCATGTTTGGAGTTTACGGCCTCAAGGTCGTTTGGCATTGTTTCGATAGGCTATGTTGTGGCCCTTTGCCGGAACTTGACTGTGTTGTTCCGTTGTTGTTGCAGTTGTTATTGCGTTCGCCGCCGCTGTCCCCATTGGCCCAAGACGATGATAGTCGGGTAATCTATTCTCCCCTTTTGTAGACAGTCATTCGAACTATGCACCGCTGCTCACTCTCCTACCAAGGCATGGTGTGGCACTTCATCCCTTGGATTTTTCCTTTCCTAAGGGATAAATTGGAACCCCTGGTCGTTGAGGCTGGGGGCCACCAAATATTCAACCTTTGACTTCGGTGGGTTATGTCTCTTTTATCTGCCTCCTCCACATCGCCTCCTTTTCCTTATCTTCATTATTTCCCTCTGCGAGGCCCTTCCACGGGATTGAGCTGGGAACCTAGAGGAGATGGTGGCTGAAGGAATTGCCTTCGAGGATGCGAGCTCGAGGAGGTGGTGCTCGAGGATGCTGATACCGGAGATGGACCTTCGAGGATGGACTGGGTTCTTCGGTTTTCATCATATGTACATCTTTCTGCTTCTCCATTTTTGTGTAGACATCCTCTGTAGGCTTTTGTAATCATATGAGAGGGCCCCTCGAGGGCCGTTGTACATGAATATAGAGATACTTCCTTGATTCCTGTTTTTGATACTTTCTCTATTATTGTATGTTCTTGTGTGCTCCGAGGCTTTTGAATGTTTTCCTTTTTTGTTGATTGTTGATATATAACTCGGATGCGAGCATTCTTTCCGATCTTCTGTCGATTGGCTTGGCTCTTTTCTGATCCTATTGACGTACCTCGGAACAAGCCTGAATTGGTCCGATGTATTCGAGCCATCGGGTCCTTCGAGTTTCACGGAGATAGTACACTGAGTTTGAAGTTTTTGAGAGCGGTATCCTGAGCGAAGGTCAGCTTCGGGTACCTGAGGGTTTACTTTGAACTTGATGTAGATAGCCTTTTAAAGCGTAGTGGATAGACTTCCAGTAAGGGGTTGCCTATATTTTTCGGCCTTTGGTCGATAGAAATGGCACCTTTCAAAGCTCATCGCTATTCCCGGAATCAAGCCCAAAGTGGTCCGATAAGCCTGGATCATCGGGGCCTTTGAGACCCATGGAGATAGAGCACCGAAGCGAAAGTCAACTTCATGCACTCGGAGTTTTTACTTTGAGCTTGGCGCAATTAACCTTTTGAGATGTTGTAGGTAGGCTTCTAAGGAAGGGGCTATTCGTACTTAGGTGATTTTCTGCGGTCGAACAATCCTGGGCAGAGCTTGAAGTGCTTATTTTTCTTTTTAGAAGGGAAATCCATGAGATCGGGTACTGCCCCAAGATCTATGATGGCATTGAAGGCTTTCCGACGCCTGACTTCTTTTTGGTGGAGGTCCTCGAGGTTGGGCACCACCTCGGAACTAGAGATGATGCAGTTGGCTCCTTGAAGCCTGACTTCTTGTTGATGGTGGTCTCTAGGGTCGGGTACCACCCCGGGATTTGTACCGAGGTCGTTTCCCTCCCAGGGCTTACCCTGGATAGGCGAGTCATTGCTTTTTCCCATATATATGTGGGGTGGCTCTTGCTTTTTTGAAAGATCCCATTATTTTAGGTAGTTATCCTTCTACCGTGGTATCTGGTCCTTCGTTATCATAAGCGTAAAAGTGTTGGTGTAGTCCCCTACTTCAGTCTGCCAATTCTACCATAACCATGGCCGCTACTTCAGGGATGGCCCGGCAGGGAGGGGAGAATTCCACTCCCAGTGCTCAGGATCCGTAGGAGTTTACTCTAAAGACTATGTCTTTGATAAGAGAGGAACATCTGGAGATGGTGAAGAGATATTGCGGATGGGAGAAGGGTTAGCGTTGCAGGCGCTTTCCCCGGATGAGAGTATTACGGACTCCGCTGATGGATTCCTGAATGTATACTTATACACTTTCGCACTAAGCCCCCTTGATAGGGTCATACTTGATTTATTCCTGAAGTATCGGGTTACTTTAGTGTAGATACTCCCGTCATTTTGGTGAATAATGCTGATGATGAGATTCTTTGCGGAGAAGGTCAGGCTTGAATTCACGCTTAACCACCTCGCCAGGCTGTACCAGCCCTTTCATCATCGAGGCCTACTAACCTTGCGGTGCCATTTGTCCACGCCCTTAGTTGTTGATGATGAGGAAGATGAGGATCAAGAGTGGGTCAGTCGATTCGTTCGGGTTTGGACGGCTAACATTATCCCCGTGGAGCTCATGCCATTTCCCGAGGGATGGAATTACGCGCGTGATTGGATTGTCTCATGCTTTCTTAGATTTGCTTATAGCGAAAACCAGTTGAGGAATTTTGTTTCCTCCTTTTCTGCAGCAACTTCATGGACGCCGGGTGAAGTTCCCGATCTGCCCGGCTGGGTCAGGAGGTTGGCGAGCCATTCGACTTGCAACGAGCGTGGGTGGCGAGTTGTGTCCTATGGCAGGTGGGAAGTGGAATATCAAGGTATGCGCGTACGCTGCTTTTATCTTGGTCTTCATATATTTGAGATGACATATTCCCCTTTCTTTTGTACTGGCTTTGCCATCGCAAGTATCAGGCAGTCCTTTGGGGCGAGGCTGTGTTCCTCCGGAGATGGGGAGGAGGAGTCGGCTTTAGAGCCAAGGGACGATGGTGGTAAAAGGGACTTACACTCGCAGTGCGATGGAGCTTTTCACGGGGCTAAATGAGCCTGTGTCTTCGAGGAAAGGACATCGCCCAAGCCTGTTATTCCTGAAGTATTTGGTTTTGGGGTAGTGGTTCCTCCGAGTGATTATACCTCAACTGAGGTTTGTTCTTCCAATGCCGGAGGGGACGAACCAATAGGGGTGTGCTTGGCCTTCGAGGAAGTCCGTTGTCTTCACTTCGCGGCATGTTTCGACGTAGCCCTTCCGCATTTCACGTCTTCCTTTTCTTTTTGAATTTTTTTTCGGTAGGCCTTAGATAGGCTCAGGTCTGAGCTGCTCTGTCATAGGGCTAGGCTCCGGAAAGCTCTGGATGAGGGTGAGTCCCATAGGCTCCTCATCAGGGAGAAGGAGGTTGAGTTGATGCATTGGTGATATGAGGCGTACTGGAGCTCGAATTACGAGTTCTATTTGATGGAGCAGGAAATCACTCGTAGTATGCGTTTTGCCTTTTTGACCCTTAAGGTTAATCCTTTTGCCTATCATAGTTGTAGAAAAAGATGGAGGCTCTGGAGTACCTTAGGGGCGAAGTCGGCCGAGTTAGGAATTCTTGTGGTGAACTGAGGGCTCAAGTGTAGGCTCAAGCTTTAGAGTTCCCGCCTTCGAGGCCCAACTACGCTTGGCTCATGACAACACTTCAGTTCAATTGGATATTATTGCGAAGCTCGAGTCCGATATCTCGAAGGTCAGGGCTGAGATAATCGATGCTCGGGTTGAAGCAGCATTGAGTCGGACAAAGGCTGATCAGCAGATGGCGATTCATTTGAAGGACGCTACTGATGCCCAAGCCGAGTTGAAGCGGGCCCTCGATCGTGAAAAAAGGATCGAGCAATATGTTCGTTGCAGATCCCGAAGAGAGATACTCGAAGAGATTGGCTCCAGGGGTTTTGTCCTCTTAGAAGAGTTGGCTCGAGCGGGCGGACGAGTGTTATGCTCGGTCACTTCTTGCCGATTTCACGGAGGGCGAAGCTAGGGCTGGTAGGTCATAGCCTTTTGGAGCAGAGCGTAGATTTCGCCATTTTGTATTTGACATTTGCAAAGCATGTTTGTAGATGGAGGATGCACCTTTTGCGTATGTGAATAAAAGAATACTTGAAGCTTTATCTCTTTTGTATCTCTTTCTGCATTGCTTTCGACCAAACGGGTTGGTTACAACGTTTTGTGGGAGCCCTACGGATCTGGAGCTCATTAGACAGGTTCGGAGGCTCTTTCATGCTCAGTGAAGTGTGATTTTTAGCACGAGTAGGAGTTAGAGATTTTGTGCTTTGCCCAGCTGTTTTGGGTTTAGTCTCTAAGTTAGGCTTTGAATCGAGATTACCTGACCTTCAATCCCCCGTGCTTGTACGGGCGGACGGTAACGGTTCTTGCCCCTTGCCCTTGGGCATTTGCATTTTAACTGTTTTGGGTTCAGTCTCCGAGTCGTGTTGCGACTTGAGATTAATTATCCTCATGTTTTTTGTGCCTGCATGGGTGGACAAAAATGACTTTTATATGCCTTCGGTCGAAGCGACCTTTTAAATGTGTGGCCTTGAGGCTCGTCTGGCTGGCGACAATGGTACTTACGTTGAACCCTTAGGCATGTGTAGTTAACTATTTTGGATCCGGTCTCCGAATAGGGTTACGACTCGAGCTCGTTTCCTCATGTTTTCAATTTTCAAGCTGGCGACAGTGGCTCTTAAGCTGTTGGTCATTGCGACCTTTTAGTGTACAACCTGGAGGCTCATTTGGCTGGCGACAATGGCTCTTACGCTTTTTCCTGTGGGCATATTGTAGGCTTTGTTTTCCTCTCGTTAAGGTCTTTTTGAAATAATTTTGCCTGACCCGTCGTAGGTTCGGGAATAACCTCGATTCAAGTCATTAGCGGCAATGTTCGAGCACCTCGGAAGGTTTAGCTCGTAGGCTGAGTAGCTAGAAGCCTTGTGATTTGGGGCTGACATGGTCGAAGCTCGTTTGACTATTGAGGGTAGCCTATTTTAACCGGTTTTTTCCAAAGTAGATTCGAAGTAATGTCCTGTGATTTTGTTAGCGACGGTCGAGCGTCCCCGAGTCACATTAATTTGGCTGGTGCAGCCATTTTGACCGTAGTCATATGTGTTTGGTCGGAGCAGTTTTTGATCCCGAGCAATAGTTTAGGTGTCTACATCAAGGGTAGCCCTTTCGGGAGTCTTACAAATGCGACATATAGCCTAAACTTCGGGATTGAGTTTTATGCTTATAGTAAGGTCTTACAAAATTTTCATGCTTGTTGAGGTCTTACAGTTTGTCATACCTGTTGAGGTCTTACAGTTTGTCATGCCTGTTGAAGTTTAATAGTTTTTGTTGCTATGTGAAATAGATCAGGCTAGACCGAGGCTGCCCGCTCGGGGTCTTACGGCCTCAGGTTTCTAGTGTATGGCAATTGACGACAATCTCCGAGTCATCGAGTTTGCTTAGGCCCGAAGACCATTACTCGTGAGTTCGGAATTTCCTCATTGGGGCGTTATGAGTCTGGAGTTCCTACCTTGAGGTTGTGTGGGTGCCAAATTGTTGATGCTAAGTCTCCGAGTATTTTGGTACATATTTGGTGGAGGGACCCCTGCCGTGAGCATGCTGAACTTTCTTATGGAGTACGAGATGCTTTTGGTGAAAGATATTCTTTGATTTCTTGGCGTGAATACTTTCCGTTGGGTTGCCGTAAGCCCGACAGATATGGATAAGGTTTGTTCGACCGTTTGGCCCGGTACATCATTTCCTATTAGAACCTCGTTTGTTATTTCCCGGTATGAGGTTGATTGCGAAGAAAGTCCGGTAGGATTGTTGAATCGTTCCCATGAGGCATGTTGCTCTGCTAAGAACCTCGCTGGCGAGAACCTCTTCGGGGCGGAAGTTCGGCCGAGGGGAAAGAGTTCGACGGGTGCTGTTATAGCCTTGGGATCTTTGGGTGGAGTTAACACTTTTGGACGTCTTGGCCGGGTGTCTGCATACAGGTTAGTGTAAAATAACGAAGAAGGGGGTGCAGTTTTACCTTACCACAGAGTGCGCAGGCGATGTTCCGACGACTGATATGTCCCTGCCATTTTGGAGCAAGGACTCTAGTATAGTCCTCCATTGTGTTTAATCGGGATCGGCCGAAAACATGGTTCGTTTACCCTTTGATTTTTTCGACAATGGAGATATTGGTGCCGACGATGCGTTACGCGATGCGAACTTTCCCATTGCCATGTGTTGCTTTCTGCTGATAGTTTTAAGTCCATCTTTTGCGTGGAATTCCATCTTTTTGACAAAGGGGGACAGTACTGCCCTCGCGCGGTGTAAAGCCCCAGAAAATTTTGCTAAGTAATTTAATATTTCGTGGTGCCAAGGTAGGCTAATTATTTTATTTTGTGTGCAAGTTAGGATTCGTGATATAATGGATATCAATTGGATATGTTAAAAAGTGTATACTTCATATTATAAGTGATTTGGAGTCTATGTAGAGGTCGAAGTCTAAGCCAAGCTAGAAAAATTTCATAATAGACTAAAGTTCTAAATGAGCACGCACAAGACCTCACTTTGGAAAATCATATCTCCAGTTATATAAGGTAGTGTGTGATGCACACCCTATCAAATTAAATCTCTTTGAGTCTAGTTTTTGACGCATCAAACCGTTCGTCATTTGGAGGTTTATACAGAAAGTTACGACCATTTTACTGGGCATGTATCATATGTGCTCCCAGGTGCGTGGCGGAAGCGTGACCGCGCATATAGGGAAGTATTCTGCCTCTGAGCGCGGGCGCGCTAGTAGAAGATCTCTAACTATATGGTGATTATTTATGTATGATATATATGTTACAACTCATGGGATGGTGATTGGAAGCCATAAGTGCCTAACCTAGGTTGTGTTGGTGTTGTAGAGATTGTGAAATGGGTTAATTAAGGAGGTTGATGGTTGGGTGTGAATGGATGGTCATACATATGTTGTTGGAAGTTATAAATTGTTAAAGAATAATGGTGGGCTGAATTGTTGGTTAATGGTGATAGTTGGATGAACCAATACTATAGTTATGAGATGTAAAGATCTATACCTACAAGGTGTTTGATAATATGCCTAAATGGCATGAGTTGTGGAATTTATTACTAATATTGGCCCTATTGAATGTTGTATTGTAGATTTAAGTTGATTAAGTGTATTTGATCATTGTAGTATCATTAAGGGGCAAATTTCAGGTATGTATGGCTAAAACTTCGTCTTTTAGAAATTGAGCTCTATTGATGTTTGTGTAAATGTGGTAAGACTGAACTTTGGTTTCTTGATTTGATTGATGCTTTACTTAAATTGGTGATGTGACCCTATATTTGTGAAAGATGCATTCCAATATGATCAATGTGCTATTCTTGATAACTTAAAAAGGGTGCAAGGAATATGAATCATGTATTGATATGCTAAGACCTTAAATTGAGTTTTGAGTTGCATAGATTATGCCAAACTATGTGAAATCCCTTGTGTATAGAGATGGTTGAAGTCATCAAATGAATTTGGGAAATAAAGTGTGGCCAATGTGCCGAACTTGAATTATAATTGTACATGGTGATGCCTATGCCATGAGAAAATATGAAACAGATTATGAAATGAGCCTTGCCTCTGATTTCCATAAATGACTTCAATAATAAAGTGCCTTAAAGGCTTTGTACACAATTTATTCCCATAAGCGGTTGTTCGATATAATATTTTGCCTTATAAGTCCATTCAATATGATCGAAGTTGTTACATACTTCGATGTTGAAATTATATATTGTCATGATTGGAAAATAATAATTCAAGAATAAATGGTGTAATTGCTTGTTTAGGCCTTTGATATGTGTTTCTATTGTGGTTTGGTGTGTCCCCTCCCTTTTGGAAGAATCTGTTGTGTTTAAAGTTCCATTGCTAATAAACTTAAGGTGTATGATTTCCGAAATAGTGTATATGCCCATGATTCATGATTCCTCTCATGTGTACTTGACATCTTGGGTTGAAAGGCTTTATGTTGAAATTGACATTGATGTGAGATGTGGAGGAAAAGAGTTTGAACTATGAAATGTGCCCTAGTGCCAAGTATGATGTGATAATTGTGGCCCCAAGTGCCTATGAACTGATATATGTGAAATGAGACGAATAACGGAAAATGGTAACGTCTTGGGGAGGCGGCTTAGCCGATCGGGCCGTGATCGGACGCCATGATATATACCCATGGTGGTAATGTATTGATGATTGAAACTGGAAAGTGTGAATTAAATAATGGTAACTTCTTCGGGAGATGGCTTAGCCGATCGGGCCGTGATCGGACTCCGCTTAAGGAACCGGTGGCAAAGTGAATAATGATGCAACAGTGTGGGATGCTCCAATCTAAAATTTTAGAAACTATGTGAAAATCATATGAACCTCCTTATATTGTTGACATGGTGCTTATTTAAAAATTCATTGTCTTTATGATTTCCTCTTTATTCTTGTATGAAAGTTCTTTCTAACGAGATGGTGTTTAGTTGGTCGCAGCTAGTGCCTCATCATCCTTTCAGCTGACCTGGTGAGCCTCACTCCGTTTTGGGGTCATGTTTTATCTGTTTATCATGTACATTATATTTTGAGGTATAGCCAGAGCCTTGTTGCCGGTATTTCCATATTAACCTTCAATTTTACTTAGAGGCTCCGTAGATAGATTGTGGATGGTGTTTGATGTTGGGGATTTAAGTAGAAATGTTGGTATTTCGAAATCATGTGTTGTTAAAGAAACTATATATTTCTAATATTTTTGATATTATGGTTGAAACTGCTAATAGAACCAAAGTTAAAGTTGTTAATGAAATATTTTCAGAGTTTGAATAATGAAGTATATCTCCTCTTTATTCAAGGATGACTTTGGGTAGAATGAAATCTAACAGGCTTGCTCAGTCGGGTTTACTCGGTTGAGCGCCGGTCACGCTCCTCTATTTTGGGGCGTGACACGCGGTGCGTCCGCGGTTGTTTGAATAAGGCATCCGTGTCATGCACCTCCTTTGATGATATGGAACTCGGTGCTCCAATCTGGGCTAGTCATTCTATACTGAGAGAATAGTCTTTCTCCTTATCGTTGCGATTGCCATTTGGAATCCGCCAAAGATTCGAGAGGTGGTCGTGTTTCGACCAGGCGGTCCGAACCGCCCTATCATCCTCGGCCCGACATTGTCGATCGAGCCACCTAAATTCATGAGCATACATTTCATTTGAAATAAATGGAATAAGGAAGAAGGTTACCAATGCGTTAGTGTGAGGCCGAGACGGGGTCTCGGTGTCCTTTTTGCTCAGTGTGAGGGCATCCTCGGGAATATATCCCCATATCCATTTTTCTCGGGTGACGAGCATTTTTACTCTCCTTTTTATGACTTCTTGGAGAGTGTCGTCGCTCATCCACTATCGTGGCAATATGACGCGTCTCATTTGCTTCGTCCTTCTTGGCCTCCTTCCTTACTCGGAACTGAACTCGAGCTTGATCGCTCGATAGTTCTCGGCGGTGATTTTTATTAAGTAGCCTGACCATTTTCCTTCTGAGCTGGTGGCCATTTTTGGCCCCGTGGCTATGTGTGTTATACAGTTCACACACCAAGCTGTGATTCCTCTGAGAGGGATTCTGTTGAATAGGTTTGGGCCATCTGGTATCCCTAGTTTTGCTGACGGTGAACATGATGTCTGATACATCGATGTTGAAATTGTATCCCGACGAGCGAGGCACCCTCGCCAGTCTCGTGTCTCCGTAAAATATGTCTCTATTAACGATTCCTCGAGGATATTGTCCTCAATCCATTCTCTGATCTTTGCGAGGTAGATTGCATCTCGGGGCATTCCTCCTATCTGCGGTGTACAGGCAGTACCTTTCTCTGTTTGGCATTGGTTTTTTTGCTAGGAGCCTGCTCGGGTATACTGAGCCCCAGGGGGCTCCTGGATGGTCATCCATGACCCTAGTTTGTTACTGGTGCCGGATATGGGCATTCGACCAGATCTCGGCTGAGTACCCGATCAAGTTTTGTTTCAACTGCCTTGAAATCATCGGGCTTGGTTTGTTTAGGCTTTGGGTGAAGGCCTGTGCCGCCCGATCATCCAAGATAGGGGGTAATCCCGTTTGTTCCATCTGGGAATGGGATGCGAATTCTCGCAGCATTTCATTATCCTTTTGCTCGATCCTGGATGTGTCGGGCATTCTCGCCGTTGCTTTGATGGCACCGACATGTTCCTTTATGGAGAAATCTGCCGGTACGGTAAGTGAGTTTATGGGGTTGGGCTCTAGGTTATGATGCCACATCATGACCCCTTGAAAGAGTGTTTCCATGAACCTCTTCAATAAGATAGACTCGATCTCATCGATTTTTGGGTCATTGCCTTTTACTGTGCACGTATAGGCAGTGATGTGTTCGTTGGGATCTGAGGTCCCATTGTACTTAGGGAGTTCCGGTGTTCTGAACTTCTTTGGAATGGTTTTTGGGGCTACTTCCTTGGGGAATGGTGGTTGTACGAACTTCCACGAATCTATATCCTTCTAAATCGGGGGCGCGCCTGGGATTTGGTCGACTCAGAAGTTGTAAGTTTCGACCTTCTTATCGTTGGCTGCTATCATTTTCTCGCCTGACTCAATCCTTTTGGTGAGGTCCTCCACCATTTTCACGATGGAAGGATCGGCTACTGATCCGTCGTTGCTTGACCTTTCCAGTATTTGTTCGGCTGGGGGAATAGTTTTCGGCACTACTGTGCTGGGAGTCGTCGGGTGGCTATGCACCGGGCTATAGCCGATTCCTTTGCCTGCGACATTTCAAAAATATCATGAAGACAAACTTCTTGTGCTTCCCAAGCCGCGGTGTTTTGGGCTTCCTATTGGTCGCCATGCTATATGCTTCCATTGGTGTGTGAGGTTTCGTCGACCTGCTGCGTGTTTTGCGAACATGCGTCCGCTAGAATCGATCCAGGTGCGTTATCGGGGTTCTGCAATGGCGCGCCAACGACTGGAACGACCACACCGTTTTCGCCGTGATTTTGGAGGAAGTCGTTCCCAACCCTGTTTATCGAGCCAGAAATTTCGACCTGAAATCAAGAGATCTTACACAAGAAAAATTGTGAAAGATAACTTGCGTTTGTGCAATGAAACTAGCAAGAAAATAATCACTATTATTTTGAGACCTACGGTGGGCACCAAATTATTTACCGTGAAAATTATAGCAACAATTAAATTTGTAAATGGGATTCTAAAAATACGTGATCTATTTTATGCTAGTTGTTAGAGTAGTTGATGCTAAGAATGTGAATTTTAATGATGAGATACGAGCTAAAAAAGGACAGTAATCAAACCGAGGGGCTTGCCAACCGGGCTTCGAAATGGTCGATGAGGGGCCTCGGGGTCGATATCTGGCTCGAGCTCGAGTTATCGAGGGTAACCAAGAGAGGGATAACAATTTGAATATAATTAGAGAAGGCTCTTTATGGCCAATACCAAGCAATAAATGAAGAACAAGTATGAAATCAATAAACGCTAAGAGTGGCCTCGAGCGAGTAAGTTAGAGAGAAGAAAGAGAGAAAGAGAGAGAGAGAGAGAGAGAGAAAGATATTATTGATCTTGTGTAGAATACTTGGAGAAACAACCACCGTTTACAAAGTGGTGTAAATTCCTTCTTTATAGGAGGGGAATCCGGTTATAGTACAACTTATATTAATTGTAAAGGCATGGAGATGGGATGGCTAGATGTGATGCCTCGACACATGCTCTAGGTAGGCTGGCTTTGTGAGACTTACCCACGCCCCTTGGGAATTCCGCTTTTTATTCCAGCCACGATCTTAGACTTCTTTGAGTCGGGCCTCGACGAGTCCCGGGGGAGGGGAATTGGTCTCAAGTCCACGTCCTGGGGTCCGAGATATTCTTCCAAAGTGGCTTTGATAGCAAGAAATTAAGCCCTCTGATTTCGCCGCATATACTCATATGTATCAAAGTTCTCATCCTATTAAGAACATAATTATTGATCCAACCTTTGGAGTTAAAACTAGATCACAATTAAAGAATATTTGTGCTTTTGATGCTTTCTTATCCCTTATTGGACCTAAAAATGTTGTTGAGCCTTTGCAGGATGCAGATTGGGTAAATGCATTGCAAGATGAACTCAATCAGTTCGAGAGAAGTGAAGTTTGGCATCTACTTCCAAGACAAAAGAACATATCAGTAATTGGCAGAAAATGGGTCTTCAGAAACAAGTTGATGAAGATGGAACAGTTACAAAGAAACAAGGAAAGACTTGTGGTCCAAGGTTATAGCCAAGAGGAGGGTATAGATTATGATGAGACCTTTGCTCCAGTTGCAAGATTGGAGGCAATAAGACTCCTCATATCCTTTACATCACACATGCAATTCAGTCTTCATGAGATGGATGTCAAAAATGCCTTCCTGAATGGCTACCTAAAAGAAGAAGTGTTTGTTAAACAACCTCCAGGGTTTGAGAGCAAGGAATGTCCTGAACATGTGTACAAATTAGACAAGGCTCTCTATGGACTCATGTAGGCTCCTAGAACATGGTATGAACGATTGTCCAAATTCCTGCTTGAACATGGCTACAAAAGAGGTAAAATTGATAGCACTCTATTCATGAAAGAAAAGGGTAAGGATCTTCTTGTGGTGCAAATATATGTTGATGACATAATTTTTGGGGAAACCATTGACGAACTAAGTAAGGATTTTGCCAAATTAATAGGGAGTGAGTTTGAAATGAGTGTGATGGGTGAGCATAACTTTTTCTTAGGCTTACAGGTCAAATAAACCCAAATATAAGCATGATCCAATCAGCAACAATATGCAAAAGAGTTGATTAAAAATATTAAAATGGATGAATCAAAGGAAATAGACACCCTCATTACAACTGCCACTAAATTAGACATAGATGAACCTGGTTCATCTAATGATTAGAAGTTGTATAGGGGTATGATTTTATCACTTTTGTACCTTACTTCCAGTAGACCTGACATAGTTTTCAGTGTAGGGCTTTATGCTCGTTTTCAGGCTAATCCAAAGGAATCTCACTTGACCGTTCTCAAGAGGATACTGAGATATTTGAAAGGCATTATTGATCTGTGTCTTTGGTACCCTAAAGGTAGTAATCTCAATCTAGTAGGGTATGCTTATGCTGATTATGCAGGTTTCCTTGTGGTCAGGAAGAGCACCTCAGGTATGACTCATTTTCTTGGTTCATGTCTTGTAGCATGGGCTACTAAAAAGCAGAATTCAGTGGCCTTATCCACTACTGAGGTTGAATATGTTGTTGCTGCCTCTTCTTGTGCTCAATTACTGTGGATCAAACAGCAACTGATAGATATTAACATTAAAGTTGGTTGCATTCCTATCTTCTGTGATAACACTAGTGCTATAAGTATGAAAAATAACCTTGTTCATCATAAGAGGACTAAGCACATAGATGTTAGACACTACTTCTTAAGAGATAACTATGAGAAAGGATTGATCTCCATAGATTTTTGTGCTACTGATAAACAAATTGCTGACATCTTTACTAAAGCGCTGAGTAGAGAAAACTTTGAGGGGAACAGGTTGGAGTTAGAGATGATTAAGATCACCTAATAGGACCAGCTTAGAATGCACAATGAAAAAAATTAAAAAAAATATATGAAAAATGAAAAAAAAATGTTTTGGCTAGGAAATCAGAACTTGCGTAAATATCTAGATTAATTTTTACTTAGCTTCATACTGTAATTAGTACACTCCTGTGACATGTGTTAATATGACTCACTGATCTCTTACAAAATTTTCTCTATTATGGTAAATTGAGGCATGGTCAAGAGAATTCTAAACAAAGAACCCAGTTCAACAATATGGGTTCATCTGAATGCTAAGGTATGTTTTCTATATTCTGCACAATTAGAAATATAAATATTTAAATCATGAGCAGAAGTCTTACAATTGTTCAACTCCTTAGAAACTTTTATCCATTTGTTTTTGAACCGGTTCTGTCAGCCTTAGAACTCTAAACCACAAAAATTTCCTAAAATCTAGGGAAGCCTAACCGTTCATTCAAACCTGAAATTTCAGGTTGATTAGACTTCTAGTTGACCACTACTAAAGCTACTGTTATACATTAAATGTGTATTTCTTTTTAAATATACATCATTACTTCCTACCATCTTCATAATTCTAAACTGTCAAAAACCCCTCTTTACTTTCACTTGCTTTCTTCTCCAAAGTTCTAACTCACCAATTCTCTCAAGAAATCAGCGATAATGACAAAACCACAAGACAACCCTGGAACACCTCCACCACCCACTCCCTCAAATTAATCTACCCCTCCTCCACCTAGCACATCTCCCAAACCCAGGCTGAGAAGGACAAAAATGCTTTCTAAAAAAATAATAGCTTCTCGGGCTCCTTCAAAGAAATTGAATGAAACATTAAAGGCAAGTCAAGTCCAAGACTCTTACTCTAACTATGATTCTAAGTCGTACAAATCTGCTAGTGAGAGGGAAGGACTTGGGTCTTCTGACTCGGAGAAGGCTCAAGAATCCCCTTCTAAGGTAAGTTCTTCTTTGACTGAGAATTTAGAAACTGGGTTTGTTCTGGTTGGGCCTATCAGGGATGTGGAATTACCTGAGTTATGAAGGAGTAGAGGTAAACAAAAATCTGAAAAAGAAAAAGAGAGAGGGTGCATGTGGTGACGAGAGGGGAAAAGGGAAAAGAGTGGTTGATCATTCACCCACTGCTAATTATCTATACATGCTATTTGTGGGGTCGAACAAGAAAATATTGAAGAGAGTGGCAAGAAATCAGGGGGACGTGGTTCTGGTGAAGCTGCTGAAGGGTTAGTTAATCTAAGCGCACAAGGAGATGAACCTGGTTCATCAACTGAAGAGACCCTAGCAAACCTGTTGAAAAAAGGTTGGGGCAAGCTATGATCCAAAGAAAAGAAGAATGCCCACACCAAAAGCCCCAGTGCTCCTAAACCCTCCAAGAAAAGAAAGACTTCATCCCTAACACCTACTGAAACTTCCTTGCGAAAGGGAAGAGCCACAAGAAGCAGGGTGAAACAGAGTGAGAGTGATCAACAAAAGGCTCTGGCTGAGAGTAAGAAAACAAATGATGGATAAAGGAAAAAGGAAGGTTGCAGAGTCCTTAGAAGCTGTGGAAGTTGAGGAGATGGAACAAGTCCATCAGGAAAAAGTTACAATAGTGGATGTTCAGACCCCCAAGCCCAAAAAGCCCAAGACTTCTTCCAATAAGTATTCCTTTGTGACTGAGGCTGATGAACCTTCATTATCCAAGAGCACAAGGTCTGCAGTGAAAAATAAACAAGTTAGAATTTCTGAAGATGAGGAATAGAGTGGGGAAGAAGAAGAAGGTGAGTCTAATGGTGACCAAGACAAGGTTGCCATGTCTGGAAAAAGAAATATTTTGAAGGGATTGCTGAAAGACCTGGTAGAATCAAGAATGATGAGACTGGTGGATGCCTTAGCTGCTCAGGGCTAGAAGGACATGGTCCTTCAGATGGATGTAAGGTTAGATAGGAATGAGATCATTGAGTTCATGGCAAATGCAGAGGCTAAGGATGGAAGAGTTAGCATCCTGGTGAAAGGAGTTCAACTGACATTTGATGCAGTAAAACTGGGAGAGATCCTTGACATACCCTCTGAAGGGTTTGATGACTATACAAGCAAATGTGTCCATGTTTGGACTCCCTTCCTACTGCCCTTGAAATTACCAGGAGGTTCTATGATGATGCAGATGTAAATAAGGCTAGGGCTATTTAGAAGAGTAAAATGAGGCCACAACACAAAGTCTTGTTTGAATTTGTCAACAAGTGCCTATTGCCCAGGCAGGAGAGAAGGCATATTGCAAATTATATGGACTTAGTTCTGATGGAGTGCCTGGAAAGTGGAAGGAAAATTAATTGGCCTTCATTCATCATCAAGCTGCTGGACAAGGTCATCAATGGCTCCAAGGCTCATGCTACCCCCTATGGCTTTATTCTAACTATAGTTCTGGATAGGTGCAATGTGCCTTTGAAGAAATGGGAAAAGGCCTCAAGCAAGGCCCACTTTGGCATTAATACTCTGCTGGCTTATGATTATTTAGTCAATTCCATCCCAAATGAATCTGGTTCATCCAAAAAGACTCCTATCAACAGTAAAGTCAGGGCTCTTGTTCTGGAACGTGAAGCCAAGGATGCTGAGATTTCTAGGCTAAAGGCTCGTGCGACAGAGGTGGAATCTGAGAGGGATGCTCTTAGAACTGTGCTTACCAAGGAAAAGGAGAAGAATGATAGAATTCTTCAAAATATGTTGAATCCTCTCCAAGCCCAAAATCAACCCTCTAGCTCTCCTAAGCTATAGGATTTCTAGCCTCTATTTGTTGACCCTGTCTAGTACCTTCAGTGACGTGGATTAGGGATTTTTCTTTCTTTTTGCTCATGTTTTAAATGTTTTTTGCTTTTTGGTTGTGGACTGTGGTAGTAACATATCTTCTATCAATGATATCTACTGTTTTTTGCTCTTGTTCAATGTTAATCTTCCTTGATAGTTTAAATATGTTTGCTTAATTACTGATGATTAAACCATGATTGCACTTGAAGTTGTCCCAGTGGCCATGAGTTCTTATTAAAATATGAGACTCATACTTTGTATGCAACTTTTCGATTATGCCAAAAGGGGGAAGAGATATTATGTTTTACATATTCTGAATAAGTGATATTTATAACCTAATAAACCTGGTCCTTGATGATAAGTGAATTTTCTAAAATTTATATTGATGGTTAAGATGAGTTCTTATAGGATCCAAGTAAGTAAAAAGCACAGAGTTTATCATCATCAAAAGGGGGGAATTTGTTGGCCTAAGAACAGGTGAAGTTTTGAAGACTGACAAAAGAACTCAAACATGGACTAGGTTCATCTTGTGAAGCATAGTCATGATCAACTTGTACATGTGAGATGCACGTGAAGGAGATAAATCTAACTTATCAAGACGTAATATCTCCTGATCTGATCGAAAAGGTTGCATATTGGATAAGGAGAGGAAGACTCCTTACATGAAGAGAACATAGTTTACGAAGAAAGATAGTGTTAGAGTTTGAGATCACCTTGAACTCTTCTACGATAGAAGAGTAGCATTTGAATCCTAGTCAATCTCTAATTACTAACTCATTTAAATATCAGTGTTCTTCACATTTATAGTTGATGCACAAAAGCATAAGTTAAACTTAAATTGAAAGCAAAAGATCAATGCGATTTTGCAAGCAATTTATGTGTGATTCGAGTGTGCAATCCCGAAGCTACTTAAACCAGATAGAAGAACCAGTTCCAAGTATCTATCTTTTATTTTAGTTCAATTGTAGTAGGTAATTTTACATTGTACCTTTCATCTTTTATAGATGCAATTGTATTAAGTACCTAGAGTGTTCAAGTTATAGTTAACTTGAAGTTGTCGCAGTAGTTGAGGGCGTGTGCCACAACGGGATTAGAGTTAATCCTTAGGTTTACAAAGAGTTTTGTAAATGCTGTTTTGGCTCAGTGATTTTAGTGGATGTTTGGGAAAATCCTACTGAGTAGTAGGTCATGGTTTTTTCACATTTTGAGCCAGGTGTTTCCTACGAAAAAATCTCTGTGTTCTTTATTTTCTTTACTTATTATTCCGCAAACAGTAGTAGTTGGAACACATAAAAGAACCAGGTCCTTCTATAGATCAGTTAACTGAAAATTGGGTACAACACAAATCACCCCCCCTCTTGTGTGGTATTGACGTTTAAAACATCACACTTTTTCAGCGCCAGGTTCAGCGCCTACTACTGGCCTGGACACTATGTTGCGAGATTTTCCTTCTTCGTTCGGGACAAGGTTATTTCGGACCAAGACCTCTCCAACTCGTATAAAAGGAGTTCTAAACCTATTTTAGAAGATATCTAATACACTTTGAAGGGAAATTCACGTGGAAGAACACACACCACGCTTGGAGGAGGCTTCTAACTAGTTTTTCTTCTCTTCTCTTCCTTTAATCTCATAGTTTATTTGTTCTAAAGTTTATGGTGCAACATGAATATTGTAGTTTGAAGCTTGAATTGTTCTTATTATTTTATCATATTGGTTTATTTATTCAATCTTGCGCTTAATTATTTGATTTCTTGAACACCAATTGAATACTATCTATGAATCTAGGAATGAACTCGGGAGAGGGAATTCTAGATTGCATATAAGATTGAGTAGAGCAAGAACTTAACTCTGAGCGGGGGGGGGGGGGGGATTTGCAGTTAGGATAGTAATATACCTAATCGCCTTGCTTGATTACAATATAGGAATTATTAATGTGTTCTTGTTATTTCTAATTGCATAGGAATATAGGTGTTAGATTAGCTTGAATAGGTGAGTTGTACTTCGGGAGAAGGCTATGAGCAATATTAACCCTGTCAACCAATAAACCAGATAAATTAATTAGATAATTTAAGTGGAATACTCAACGGGATTGTTTGCTAACCCATAGCTCTAGAATAGTCACTCATATTGATTTCGTCTCTATAATTCACCAACTTGTTTTCTTTAATTTCTTAATTTGTTACTCTAGATTAATTTTAGTTAAATATTCATACGTTAGGATTTGCTTGAATAGATTAATTATTTGGTTTAATTTAGTTGACAGTTAATCACAAGTCCTTGTGGGTACGATATATGGACTAACAATTCTATATTACTTGTCGACCATGTATACTTGCCTATGCATTTGGGAGCAACAACTATCTTGTTGATTCTCAATTTTTTATCTAAGTATCTACAAATGACCTTGAACTGACTAGATAATATTTTCTATGTATTATCTCTTGCCTCGGCCATGTGTTATGCACGTGTTTTACCAATACATTTATGATGATTTACACGTAGGTTTCTATAGATTATATCATCTCCAGATTTACATGTGTTACACGTTGGTGATAACTCCAAAAGTGTCTATTTCCAAGTGTGTCACACCTCCTTTTTTGCCTACACCCTATAAAGGGCTAAAATATAAATCAGTTTTTCCAATTAAAGGACAATCGAAACAGGATTTATTGTTAAAAGATTCAGAGTCGCCACTTGGGAGATTTATGGTGTCCCGAGTCACCGGTTGAATCCCGAATCGAGAAAAATATGACTCTGTTTAACAGTCCGCGAACCAAAAATCCGAGTAAGGAATTCTGTTAACCCGGGAGAAGGTGTTAGGCATTTCCGAGTTCCGTGGTTCTAGCATGGTCGCTCAACTGTTATAATTGGCTTAATTATCTAAATTTAGAACATTTTGAACCTATGTGCAAACTTAACCTTTTAACCGCTTTTAATTGATTCTTAAAGAAGATTGAATGTCGTTTAAAACGTGCCTTTGGATTGCGCCACATGAAATGTACCCGCAATCCGGAACACATCTTATTCAACATTTAGGATTGGGATTTGGGTCACATGAAATGTGCACCCGAGTTTAGAAAAATAATATTATTAAACTAACGTGCTTAAAGCAGTTTCGCGTTGCAACTTTGCGAGGGCCATAGAAATTCGACTAAATGGCACGCCTCGATTCCTAAAGATTTGAATATTAATCAAATGAGGGCTATGTATTTTAAGATTTTTTTCGGCACGGTGCACCTCAAAACTATTCGACTAATTTTAGTAGCTATGAATACTTACTTTTAAAGCTAATTTGAAATTAATCATTGCGACTACGTCGCAGGAACCGTACCCATAGTAGTGGTCCTTCTTAGATTGCAATTGAACAGTGAAATACTTTAATAGCAAGCATGATCGTATTACCAAGAATACGATCTAAAAGCTCTCTAAACTTGACGCCAAACAAGAAAAATGAATTAAAAAGAAAACACTGCATGCATTCCTAAATTCTAAAGCATTGATGCGTGAATCCGCGTACCCTCTGCCCACGAACAAAATGGTAATTCTACTCCTCTAAATTCCATCTTCTACATCAGAAATTTCCATCGTACAATTGCTAAACCCATCAATAAAGATAACAGTTTGCATTGGGCAGTTGTTTATACAGAAGATAAACTAGTCATCCATTTTTCACTATTTCTACAAAATTTATTACCTTCAAGCTTCAGTGTTAGTTTCAAAATTCCAGTCCCTACACCTGATCTCAAATACCACTTCAATGCGTTATTGGAATAATGCATTACGTAACAGGAGTGAACCAATTCAGTTTTACTCCATTAGCATAAGAATTCAACAAATTGCACTAATTAAGATAGCAATAACGAAACATCAATTTTTGAACTAAGTAATCAACCTTTTCGACTAAACCCATCCCAACCTTTAAGAATCGAAGTGATAAGCTGAGAGTAAAACAACAGACACCATTAGCCATAGCAGTCTTCTAGTTTCTAGAAAAACTTGCATTAAACCAGCATGTTCAACACCTAGTAAAACTTGAGTTTTCCAAACAACACTAAAGCTTAAGAAGCAAAAACAGAAAACAGAGGAAAATCACTACTAGTTGAACGCATAATCAATCTGAAGCTAAGAAGTGCAATTTTCAAGCATAATGTTCATTAAGAACTTCAACACACAAGAGTCCACTTCAAGATCCACAATATAGCAGGCTTAATAGCCTTGAACAATACCATTTAAAGGTTTAAAATAGTCCCTGAAGCGACTATGCTCAAACAAACTCAAATCCAATACTTAAAACAGAACAGGTGACATGAATGATTACACTTAAGAAGCTAAATAAATAAAAAATGGACATCAAACCAAAATAAGATAAGGTCACATAGCCAATAGGTAACAGAGTGTTAGCATTGATCGACTTCCTCAACTCGAATTCATAAACAACATCATAGTTTAGCCAGAACTTCATTTCTCATTCATGGTGTGAAGGGAATACCTGGATACAACAGTCAAAACAAAAGAAGAGAGATGATTAAGGGTCAAAGCTTCAGCTCACAGCAGCAGTGTAACAATGAAAACCAAGTTCAAATCGAAATGATAGACAGCAGGTCGAAAATAGTTTCAATTAAGCTGTAATCCAGCAGACTTCAATCCAGCCTTTCATAAACCCAAACTTAAACCCTTTTGAATCACACAATGAGTAACTACTGTTTTCAGACTTTCGAAAAAGAATCAGAAAATCACTGGAATTCAATGAAACAGTAGATTTTTTTTCTATTTTCTAGATTTTTTCTCTTCTCCAATCTCCATTGAGCCTCAAGTAACAATGCCTTTATAGGCAAGCTACTAGGGCTGCCTCAAAGAGTTCAAAATTTGCACTTAAAACCTTCTGAAATTTTTATTTTATCTTAGAAATCCCTAGTGTAAACCATAGAACTTCAAAATAGCCCCCACCCCAGCTTCTAGGAAGCTTCCTAGTTCAGTTATATAAGATTCCCCTACCTATAATACCCATATTACCCTTCTCACCCCTGAAAATTACTTTGAACCCAAAATGAGTCATGGGTCGAATTGACCCGGCGGTTTAACCAAGTGAATGTGCTGCCCTTCCTTTATAGATGGGACAGACCCAAAGCCCAAACAGCTAAATAAACCCAACTAAATTGGTAATAACAAAAATAACACACAAACGATTTCTTAAAACTAAACTGATTTATTGATTAGCCAACACAAACAAACAAGGAATTAACTAACCCAATTAATAGACCAGAATAAACTAATTAAACTAAATTAATGAGGCCAACATAAAACGGGAGAAAATCAGAGGCTTGACTATAACCTTAATAAAACTCAACAAATCAAGAACACACACATTTTTTTTAAAAGGATTTGAAAGAAAAATAGAGGGAACAAAAAACAATTCAAAACATCGGAAAATAGGTCAAATCTTCAAACAGAGAAAAGGAAAAGAAAAGAAGTGGGATGAAAAGGTGAACTAAAACACAATTGGTCACGCAGAGGGATAGAAACTCACCAATCAAACAAGAAATTGGACTGACACAAAGAGCTAAGCCAAACTTATGTCGATCCTTTGTTCTTTGACAAGAACAACTGAGCGACATCCGTTTTGCCGAGTCCGAACCTCAAATCTTGATAGAATAGCGCTCTCCGAACATGCATGCTACCAGGATTGATGAAAAAATGATTTTGACTTTGGGGGTTGATCTCAAATTCAAGATTCGCGGAGATCTGGGCAGATTCGAAGGAGAGTAGTTGTGCATTTGGTATGAGGGGATCATGGGCGTTCGGTGGTGTGATTTTGGTGGCGTTTGGAGGTGGTGCCGCCATCGGAGGCCAGGTATTTGGGGGTGGCTCAGGTAGGGTTTCGGGGTGTTCTGGTGAGGGTGTTGGGCAGAAGGGGTTCTGAGGGGGGAAGGGGGAAGGTTTCAGACATTTATATACTCCCAGGGCGTCAGTTCTGAGCCGTTTGATCAAGGGGAGATCAACGGCTCAGATCAATACTGATCGAAACGACGTTAATTCGTTTGGGGGGGGGGGGGGGTCCGGACCGAGTCAGGTGTTGGTTGGGCCGGGTATTGGGTAGTTTCCATTTGGGTTGGGACGGTTGGATTGGGTTTGAGCCCAGATTTAGGTCTTCTTATTTCTTTCTTTTTCTTTTTCAATTCCACAATTCTTTACCTTTTTCCAAAATTAAAATAAATCCTAAATTAATTAATAATAATTTTTAAACTAAATTATCCTACCCAATTAGATTAATCACTCATCATGGTATTTACAATAACTAATTAAATCCTAAATTTAAAGAAAAATTATACAATTCAAAATTAAAAAGTAAAATGCAAAATGAATTATTTTTGAGATTTTCATTTTTATAAAATAAACTAATTTGCTAATTAATCTAAAAATATAAAATCAAATCCAAAATGCAGATGCAACATATATATTTTTTGTATTTTTCATGAATTAAATAAAATAAACATGCACAGACAAATGCAAATAATTAACAGAAAATGTCACAAAATCCAACAAAATTGCAAATATTGAAAGAAATTATTTTGTTTTGAATTTGTTGGAGTAATTCATATAGGGCAAAAATCACGTGCTCACAGCTGCCCCTCTTTGCCCGGAAACACGAAGAGTTTTTGTGCAAAGATAAGTGAGCAGATACGAGCGATTTTTGCCCGTTTGAATACTACGTGGGAAGCATTTTTGAATGATTTGACCGCACCCTGCTTCCGAGGTTGCCTACATATCCTTGGCTAAAAAGGAATCAGGTCAGTATAGTTCAGGAATGTCTGGTAGCTGGGACTACCATGGAGATGTGATTTCATGGCTGTTGCTGCTGCTCACTGAACCCCTTATTACACCGTCAAAATAAAATAAGAAGCTAGACTAGACTATGATCTATGGATTACAAAAGTCCTATCTATATCTTCAAGCTTGCTCTTGTGTTTCTTGTTGCCTTGTTGTCCTCCATTCTCTCGGAAACATCTATTTGTTGCCACCTTGAATTGTAAACTGAGGTGTTTTCCCCTTCTTCAAGTGGGTGCCTGACTGCTGAACTTGATATGTATTCCCATGCTATCTAGGAGGGCTCCTGACTTCAAAACGTGAATGTATTCCCATGCTATCCGGACGAGCTGTTGACTACTGACTGGAAATGTATTCCCAGCTCTTCAAGCGGGCTCCTGACTGCTACATTTGAAAGTATTCCCTGCTTTCTAGGCGTTCTCCTGACTTCAAAACGTGAATGTGTTCCCATGCTATCCAGGCGGGCTCCTGGCTACTGACTTAAAATGTATTCACTGCTCTTCAAGCGGGCTCCTAACTTCAAAATAAACAAAACAAAGAATTTGAAAGCTAAAACTTAAATTGTACTCCCTTGTTCTCCCGGCGGGCACCTGACTGCTGCGCTTGAAAGTATTCCCTGCTCTTCAGGCGGGCTCCTGACTTCAACATAGACAGAACAAAGAATTTGAAAACTAAAACTTAAATTGTACTCCCTTGCTCTCCAGGCGGGCTCCTGATTGCTTACTTGAAATGTATTCCCTGCTCTTCAGGCGGGCTCCTGACTTCAAAATAAACAAAGCAAAGAATAATAAAGCTAAAACTTAAATTGTACTCCCTTGTTCTCCAGGAGGGGTCCTGATTGCTCACATGGAATGTATTCCCTACTCTTTAGGCGGGCTCCTGACTTCAAAATAAACAAAGCAAAGAATTTGAAAGCTAAAACTTAAATTGTACTCCCTTGTTCTCTAGGCGGGCTCCTGACTACTGCGCTTGAAAGTATTCCTTGCTCTTCAGGCGGGCTCCTAACTTCAACTTGAAATGTATTCCCTGCTCTCCAGGCGGGCTCCTGACTTCAACATAGACAGAACAAAGAATTTGAAAACTAAAACATAAATTGTACTCCCTTGTTCTCTAGGAGGACTCCTACTTGCTGACTTGAAATGTATTCCCTGCTCTCCAGGCGATCTCCTGACTTCAACTTGAAATGTATTCCCTGCTCTCCAGGCGGGCTCCTGACTTCAACAAAATTGACAAAAACAAAGAAAATTTTCTACCCTAGTTTGGCGGCTGGGGACAGATGTGATTGTAAAACTAAATCATATTACCAAGTATTACTAAGGATTTGAAAGCTAGGTCCCATTATTCAGAGGGGGGTTATGAAAACTCTTAACGAAACGACAATTTAAAATCTAAGTTGTATATTCTACAGGTGTGACTTCTGCTAAATCTTGCTATCTAAGAGGATCTTTAAACTAATCCCCGTTATCCAGAAGGGTCCTGAAAATCAAAGGTCAAACTTTATCTTAAGGGTGACAACTTTCATGTCTGAATTATACTACCCTACGGCAGAATTTACGCTAAATGTTGTTATCTAATCGAAATCTTAAAGTTAAGTCCCATTATTCAGGGGGGTCCTGGAAACTCCTAATTGAATCCTATCTCGAACATGCAAACTCTAAGCTAACTTATATTCTTTTGGGATACATTTATGCAAGATTATGCTATTTCTGAACTTTAAACTAGGTCCCATTTTCCAGGAGTGTCCTGAATATCAAAAATCAAACCTGTTTGGTGACTGCCTTTCTCCACGGAGAGTTCCTCTGAAACAAATGAACTTTTCTTCCCCTGTTCCAATCAAAGAAAAATTGTCAGTTTAAAATGGTGGCTAGCCGATGGCATTCTTGCTGAAGATCTTTCCGCTGCATTGTTTTGTTCTGATTGGCTTCCCCGAACTGGCCCTGAACCGCTTTGACTTTCTGACAGACTTTCAAACCCCATGACATTTGACGAGCTGAGTGTTCTATACCCCCGCTGTTGTTTTACCTCTGACCTTTTATCTGAAACTTTGCATCTCCCATGACATTACCAATCCATTCCACCGATGAAACTTCCAGTGATTCCTTGTACCCCTCTCTTACATCATGTTATCCTTAGTATGATTTGACCACTCCGTGCTTTGCAATTTTGGAAGTTGGTAGTGAGCATTGAAATACTTTTCCCTTGATTTGAACAAGACTGACATTGAAACATCTTTAGATAAATACCCAAAAGAAAATGAAATGCAATGACTTTGCAGGTTAAGGATAAGAAGAATCCAAAACCAGATGACTGCTACAAAAGAAAAAAGAAAAGGAAACTTATCTGAGTGGAACAACTAGTACCAATGATCATGACATGCATTTCAGATTAATCGGCCTAATCTGTCCAACCAATCAACTTTTAGTTGTCGTACTTTGTTGCCTCAGGATTTCCATGACCTGATTACTTTACCCAACCCTTGACCTTGTTCATCCTGCGGTGCCCTGAAAGGTTTTCACCAGCAGACCTCTTTCATTCGTTCATCTCTTAACTCACTTTCGCCTTACGGTGCCTGTGAGGGTTTTAACCAATAAGACTCTCTCATTTTTTTCTCTCAAACTCCCGTCGCCTTACGGTGCCTGTGAAGGTTTTCACCAATAAGACTCTCTCATTTTTATTTCTCTCAACTCTCGTCGCCTTACGATGCCTATGAAGGTTTTCACCAATAAGACTCTCTCATTTTTATTTTTCCTGCTTGAACTAGAGTGTTGCCCCTGACATGAATTACATTTACCTGCTCGACTTGGCATTTCTCAAAGACTGATCAGAAGGTCTTTCTTTCGACCGTAATGCGAGCTTTTGGATAGGGTTAGGAAGAAAGGGTATAAAAGGATCAAAACAATTCAACTGGGTTAAAATTACAACTTTCGGAATCAGGTTTCACAACAACCACAACTTCTGCCCCAGTTTCTTGCATGGGGACTTTTGGATTTGGTTTTGATGGTACCGAACCGTGAGGCAGCCAACGTATCCTTAAAAGGAATCAGGTCGAACGTAGTTCATGTCATAGGAATTACTTTGTTGTTGTTGTTTTTCTTTTCTCTTTCTTCTTCTCTTTTGTTTCTCTCTTGCTTTTCTCTTTCTCTTTTTCTCTCTTTTTTTTCTTTTTTTTTTCTTCTTTTCTTCTTTTTTTTTCCTCTTTTGCTTTCCTTTTTTTCTTTCCTTTTCTTTCTCTTTCATGCTTGTGCTTCTGATATTCGCTGCTGATTCCGAAAGAGGGGTATGGAAGAAAATAAATAAGGCTCAAAAGGGGGTAACAAAGGTTAAAGTGTTTAGATAGCAGAACAAAACGCCTTCATCATTTCAATCTTCAAAATATGCCAAATACAAACAAGTACAATCAAAGGAAGAATCATACATAGTATCTTTTGACTGCATCGGAATTGATAGCCATTTCTACACATTTACCTTTTATATCTGTCAAATACAATGCGCCATTGGACAATACTCTGGATACAACAAATGGTTCCTGCCAGTTTGGGGCGAACTTTCCTTCTGCTTCAGCCTGATGCGGCAAAATACGTCTCAACACTAACTGACCCACTTCAAACTTCCGTGGACGTACCTTCTTTTTATATTCCCTCGCCATTCTCGGTTGGTACAATTGGCCGTGACATACTGCTGCCAATCTCTTTTCATCAATCAGACTTAATTGCTCCAAGCGGGTTTTGACCCATTCAACGTCATCAATTTTTGCCTCAGCGATAATCCGAAGGGATGGGATTTCACTTTCTGCGGGTATTACTGCCTCCGTGCCATACACCAATAAATAAGGAGTGGCCCCTACTGACGTACGAACAGTAGTGCGATAAACCAACAATGCGAAAGCTAACTTCTCATGCCATTGTCTAGAACCTTCCACCATTTTTCGAAGTATCTTCTTTATATTCTTATTGGATGCCTTGAAAAGATGACTTGCATTTTTGTGATGAAACCAGTAAAAAAATAATCACTATTAATTTTAGCCCCACGGTGGGCGCCAATCTGTTTATTGTGAAAATGGTAACAACAATTAAATTTGTAAATGGGACTCTAAAAATACATGATCTATTTTTATGCTAGTTGTTAGAGCAGTTGATGCTAAAAATATGGAGTTTAATGAAGAGATACAAGCTAAAACGGGGTAGAAATCAAACCGAGGGGCTTGCTACCCGGGCTTCAGACTGGTCGATGAAGGGCCTCAGGGCTGATATCCGGCTCGAACTTGAGCTATCGGGGGTAACCGGGAAAGGGATAAAAGTTTAGAATATAATTAAGGAAGTCTCTTTATGGCCAATACCCAGCAATAAATGAAGAACAAATATTAAAGCAATAAATGTTAAGAGTGGCCTCGAGCAAGTAAGAGAGAAACGAGAGAGAGATATTATTGATCTTGTATCGAATAGTTGGAGCAACAGCCGAGCCCTACAAAGTGATGGGGATCCCCTTTTTATAAGAGGGAAATCTGTTATAGTACAAAATGTGTTAGCTATAAAGGCGTGGAGATAGGATGGCTGAACATGACATCTTGAAATAGGACGCGAATAGGTCACTCCAGTTAGGTTAAGCCACGTGCCTTTGGAACTCCCCTCTCGCCTGCTATAGCCTGCCATAGCCGTTGGAATGCGATGCCCTCCGGACCGGTACCTCACGACCCCCGAGGGTGAGTCTCGAACTTGGCTTCGAACTTCGAGGAGCATGATATCGAGACGACCTTATGACGGGGAAATCGGTTCCCCGAATTTGTCGTATACAAATCCTTTACAAAGCTTAGGCAACGGTATTTTCTTCAAAGACTTTCATACGAAGTTACACTGCATAATAGCAACGGGATTTTGCGATTCTAAGGTAGCACATTGCAATTTTTCTCAAGAATATTATACGAATTTCCCCCATAATTTGATCCGTCGTTACATGCTGTCGCAATTGACGTGTGTTAGAGGGATTGTCAAGAGAATTGACTCAGGTATGTTAAGGTTATCCCTTCTTTCCTTTTGGCATGATTTGTACGACAAACAAAATGAGTAAATGCACAACTTCCATAAATGACTCTATTCATAGAAATGTTAGAGATGCTCATATTCTTGATTTCCCATGTGTCCTATTATTTTATCATCTGTTAATAGGTCTCAAAAATACGTAAGTTGATACAGTCTAGTTCATGATATTAATCAGAGGCATAATGGTCTTATGTTACTCCGAAAGATTTTATTGACGTACTTCTCATGCATTGCATTCATTTACATTGACCCATGACCAAATGGCACACACACACATATATATATATATATATATATATATATATGTGTGTGTGTGTGTGTGTGTGTGTGTGTGTGTGTGTATGTGTGTGTGTGTGTGTATATATATATATATATATATACGTACCACTACATGATCAACTGGTATACGTTGATGATTTACTCCATGTTTCTTCCATGCCTTTCATATACTTCTTTATGTGCCTTACATACTCGGTACATTATTTGTATTGATGTCCCTTTTGCCTGGGAACGTTGGGTTTCATGCCCGCAGGTCCCGATAGACAGATCGAGAGTCCTCCAAGTAGGCTATCAGCTCAGCAGATGATGTTGGTGCGCTCCATTTGCTCTAGAGTTGCTTATTTGGTAAGTATAATTAGGAGATGTATTGATTGGTATGGCAGGGCTCAGTCCCGATCTTTATGATATTTATGTACTCTTAGAGGCTTGTAGATAGATGTCATATATACGGATACTTGTATGGCCTAGCCGGCCTAAGTTTTGAGTTTACAAATGGTTATGTTGCTTTATAGGCCCGTATGTCACATGTATAAGTCTTTATATTGGGTTGGGTCATCCTATATTGAGTATTCCCCTATATTTATTCTGGCAATCCCATGACAACCCATTTGTTAATGAAATTACGATAAGAAAGATATGCTATGTTAGTACTCGGTTGAGTAAGATGCCGGGTGGCCGTCGCGGCCCAACAGTTTGGGTCGTGACACTTGAGGCATCTGAGGAAGATAAGAGGAGACTTGAGAGGTTCAAGAAGTATGATCTTCCTACTTTCAGTGGCATAGTTACTTAGGATGCACAGGGTTTTCTAGACAAGTGCAACTGTATTCTTCGCACTATGGGCATTATGGAGATTAGCGGAGACGCCTTTACAATATTTGAACTATTAGGGGCAGTGTATAGGTGGTGGTAGACTTATGAGGAGGGTAGGCCAGCTGATGCAGTGCCTTACTTGGGCTCAAATTTCAAATATATATTTGAGGGAGTTTGTTCCCCATACCATCCGGGATATATGGCGCATAGAGTTCGAGTATTTATGTTAGTGTCAGAGTATGCCATCAAGTTCAGTGAGTTGTCCCATCACGCACCCGCTTTGGTTTCTACAGTCAGAGAGCGACTTGGCAGATTCATCGAGGGGCTCGGTTATGGTCTTAGATTTAGTATGGCTCAAGAGTTGGAGACGAATACTCCATTTTAGTAGGTTGTAGAGATCGATCGGGGAATGGAGCATATGCGGGGCCAGGAGAGGGAGGATAGGGAGGCCAAGAAGCCTTGAGATTCTGGAAGATTTAGTACTGCCAGGACTGCAGATTCAGCTCGTCATGGTAGAGGTTATGTGAGTCGACCAGTTCATTTAGAACTTCCAAGTACTCGCACTACTTCAGCCATCCTAAATGTCTCAGATCGCCCATTATGCACAGCCATTTTCTAATGCACCTCCTACATGGGTTTCCTTCAGTAGTTAGTCTAGTCGATCAGGTCAGTTTCAGCATCCACGCCCGCTGAGAGGTTTTTTCACATGTGAAGATACTAGGCATATGGTGAGAGACTATCCCAAACATATTAGGGGTGCACCTCCATAGTCTATTCAAGCTCTATGGTTTCCCAGGGCCCAAAGGGTTTATAGGCCATGGTTTCTTCTCCAGTTGTCACTCCACCTACACCACTAGCTGTGGGTGGAAGTCAGGCGGGTAGGGGTCGCCCTAGAGCAAGAGCCCAAGCGTGTTTCAATGCTTTTCTTGGTAGGACAAAAGGGTGTTTTATCATATGTTGTCATCACAGGTATTGTTTTGGTCTTTCATAGGACACGTTAGTTTTATTTGATTTAGGTTCCAATTATCCATATGTGTCATCTTACTTTACTCCATATTTGGATATATCTCGTGATTCTTTGAGTGCCCTTGTATATGTATCTATGCTTGTGGGAGATGCTATTGGTGTAGACTGTTCTATCGGTCGTGTTTGGTCACTATCGGGAGTTATGAGACAAGAGTTGACCTTCTACTACACAATATGGTAGACTTTGACATGATATTGGGCATGGATTGGTTGTCTCCCTATCACACTATTCTTGACAGTCACGCCAAGACTGTGACATTGTCTATACTAGGGTTGCCGTGATTGGAGTGGAGGGGTACCTTGAATTATATTCCTAGCCTAGTGGTATCCTTTCTAAAGGCACAGTGAATGGTTAAGAAAGGGTGTGAAACATATCTAGCCCTTGTGAGGGATGTCAGTGTGCTGATACTCCTATTGTTGAGACATGGTAGTGAGACATTTCCTAAATGTGTTCTAGCAGCCCTACCGAGCATGCTGCCCAATAGGGATATCGATTTTGGTATTGACTTGGTGTTGGGAACTCAACCCATTTCTATTCCGCCGTATCATATGGCACCAATAGAGTTGAAGGAATTAAAAGAACATCTTTAGGAGTTGCTTGATAAGGGTTTCATTTGACCTAGTGTCTCGCCTTAGGGTGTTCCAGTTCTATTTGTGAAGAAGAAAGACGTCTCTATAAGGATGTGTATTGATTATGTTATGCCCTGCAATGTACGTCAATATTACGTTCCGCAATATTATATTACGACAATGTTATGCTCTGTAGTATTATGTTACGATGATGTCACCCTGTACAGTAATATATTACGATGATGTTACGTCCAGCAGTATTAAGTTACGACAATGTTCTACCCTAGAGTATTACATTACGGTAATGTCAGACTTCGCAGTATTAAGTTACGACAATGTTGCACCCTGCAGTATTTTACATTGAATGTGTCGTAAGGTAATTGACATCAGTCCAAAAAAAAGATTATTTGGGGATTATAAGAATTATGCTATCTCACAAGTGATTAGTAAATTCATGAAGGTGAAAGGGGGAGCAAGTCTAAGAAAATAAATTTTTGTCAAAGTTTGGCATTTTGGGATAAAATACAGCTCGAGCTAAAATACTCGGTATTTATGGACTAGTGCCATACAAAGTACTACATGGCCATAATAGTAAGGTGTACAAGGTATGTTAAAAGAGAGTAGTATTTAATTAAATTGAAATAATTTTTAAATTATACGGGTAATTGATTAATTACCGGGTAATAGGACATTACTTAATTATCTAATAAATGCATAAGGATCCTTTATTAGCTGCCACATGGCATTAAGCCAAGCCAAAGTGGCATCAATGTTTGATGAGTCTTAAGACATGACTTGTCTTGATTACACGTAAAAAGGATTACAAATAAACCAAAGGACAAAAACAAAAAGTTGTCATATTATACTCATATTGAAAGCCTTTACATTGAACATCCCATGTGTTATTACGTCCATTTTCATTATTTGTTCTCATTACATCCTTTACAAAGAAGAAACTTTTTTTCATTATTGGTTCTCACTAAAAGAAAGCTTTTCAATCACCCTTTGGCGAGGTTCTTATCTTCTTGGAGGTCGCCTGCTTGTTCCGAAATGAACCATCCAAGTTCCAACTTATTTTTGTGATCGAAACCTACCTATTCACTTGTCTGAGTTTTACGATGAAGTTATCTACGCTACAACGAACTAAATGTTATTTATTCCAAATAAAAGAGAGTTAGAGGGATTGTCAAGAGAATTGGTCTGGGTATGTTAAGGCTATCCCTTCTATCTTTTGGCATGATCCATACGATACGAACGAAACATGCAAATTCACAAATTTCATAAATGTCTATATTCAAAGTAGTATTAGCGATATCTATGTTCTTGAATTTCCATGTGTCATAATATATTATCTTCTGTTCATGGGTCTCAGAATAATACAACAACAACATACCTAGTAAGATCCCACTAGTGGGGCCTGGGGAGGGTAGGATGTACGTAGACCTTACCCCTACCCAGAAAGGATAGAGAGGCTGTTTTCGGGAGACCCTCGGCTCAACAAGAGATATAATAGTTTCAAAAAGACGCGAAAGGAGAGATAGGTAACAACAAAAAAACAAGAGAAGTGATAATAATATCTTAAAATAGACCAAATAGGTTAAAGGGAGTGCAATAATAAAATCATATGCAAAATAACAAAATAGTGTGAACATAACATATACCAGCAGACCGAGGCATAACTCTATTAGACTACCCTGTATAAAGAGGAAAAAACTATGAACTACCCCTAGCCTACAACCCTAATGCTCGACCTCCACGCTTTCCTATCAAGAGCCATGTCCTTGGAAATCTCGAGTCGTGCCATGTCTTGCCTGGTCTCAGAATAATACACAGTTGAAAAAGTTTATCCGGAATAAATATTGGGATTATTATGTATTTTCATGCATTTCACTCATTTATACATGTGCATTGACCCATGACCAGATGTCGTTATATACGCGTATATATGTAAATATATGTATATGGTTTATGGTAAAAGGTTACGGCGTTATATACGCACCACCACCTGATCAGCTGGTATACGATGATGATTTTGCCCATGGTGGCCGATATGATATGATGGGATGCCCTCAGAGAATGATGATGTTATGAAACATGTACATATGCACGACATGACATTCATACGCATATGCATGACGCTAAAAGTATTTCATGATTTACAGAGTTATTCAGACTTACAGGTTAAGTCAAGTACTCTATATTTCTTCCATGTTTGTTATGTACTTATTTATGTGCCTCACATACTCGGCCGATTTTTCGTACTGACGTCCCTTATGCCTGGGGATACTGCATTTCATGCCCGCAGGTCCCGATAGACATGTCGAGAGCCGTCCAAGTAGGCTATCAGCTCAGCGAAAGATGTTGGTGTGCTCCATTTGCTTCGGAGTTGCTTGTTTGGTTAGTATGATTTAGACGTCTATTGTTTGGTATGGCGGGACGCCATCCCAAACTTTATGACATTTATGTACTCTTAGAGGCTTGTAGACATATGTCGTATACGTGAAAGATTGTACGGCCTTGACGGCCTATGTTTGAGTTTATAAATGATTATGTTGGCCTACTAGGCCCTTATGTCACTTGTATATAATGATGTAATAAGAAAGATATGTTACATTGGTACTCGGTCGAGTAAGGTACCAGGTGCCAGTTTCGCTCCCAGGTTCGGGGCGTGACAGATTAGAGGTACCCACTACTGCGTAATGATGATCTGTTCGACCAACTTCAGGGTGCTCCGGTATTCTCAAAGATTAACTGAGGTCAGCGTACCATCAGTTGAATATTCGGGATTCAGATATTCCAAGGACGGCTTTTAGGACTCGATATGGTCAATATGAGTTATTGGTGATGTCACTTGGGTTGACCAACGCACTAGCAACATTTATGTACTTGATGAATAGTATGTCCTAGCCATATCTTGATTCTTTTGTCATCATATTCATTGACGACATTTTGGTATATTCTCGTAGCTAGGAGGATCATGAGCAGCACTTGAGGATCGTGCTCCAGACCTTGAGGGAGAAATAACTATATACTAAATTCTCGAAGTGTGAGTTTTGGCTTGATTCAGTGGCATTTTTTTTTCATGTGGTGTTTAGTGAGGGGATTAAGGTGGATCTGAAGAAGGTGGAGACAGTTCAGAGTTGACCCAGACCGTCTTTTGCTACAAAAATTCAGAGTTTTCTAGGTTTGACTGGGTATTATCGCTATTTCGTGGAGGGTTTTTCATCCATCACAGCTCCTTTGACCATATTGACCCAGAAAGGCGCCCCATAAAGGTGGTCTGACGAGTGTAAGGAGAGCTTTCAGAAGCTCAAGACTACCTTGACCACAACTCTTGTTTTGGTTTTAGCTTTAGCATCGGGCTCTTACACGGTTTATTATGATGCTTCACAGATTGGCATTGGGTGTGTGTTGATGCAAGAGGGTACAGTGATTGTTTATGCTTCACATCAGTTGAAGCCCCATGAGAAGAAATACCTAGTACATGATTTAGAGTTCGCAACCATTGTTCACGCACTAATGATATGGCACTATCACTACGGCGTGTCTTATAAGGTATTCACAGATCATTGGAGTCTACAACACTTGTTTAAGTAAAAGTATCCGAACTTAAGGCAATGAAGGTGGTTAGAGATATTAAAGGACTATGATATCACCATTCTTTATCATTATGGAATGGCCAATCTGGTAGCTGATTCCTTTAGTAGGAAGGCTGAGAGAATGGGGAGTCTTGCTTATATTCCCGTTGGAGAGAGACCGCTAGTATTAGATGTTCAGGCTTTTTGCCAATCGGTTTGTGAGGTTAGATATTTCTGAGCCTAACCGAGTTCTTGCTTGTGTGGTTTCTCAGTCTTCTTTTTATGAGCGCATCAAAGTGCGTTAGTACGATGACTTCCATTTGCTTGTCATAAAGGACACGGTTATGTACGGCTAAAATTGGAGAGCCCGATTTTGTGGCTGATATGACATTCTACAGCCTGCCTCCAGAAGCCCCGGGATATAGTTTGAGGTTCGACCCTGGGGACCCCCTATGCTCGACCTCAGGGCAGCACAAGCGTTGGCAAATGTGGGTAAGCGGTAGGTTCCCAAGACATATTACCATAACTGACAACACTAGCAAGAATAGTACTAGCCTGTACCAAACTAGTAAATAGCTATACCAGCTGTGTTTCTTTGTAATGAATGCATTTGTACTATGATGGGATCTCCCCTCATATATAAAGGGGAGCCTTGTCATTTTGGGGGGGACATTATGCTCAATTTTGAATACACAAGAACATTTTCTCTAGCTCTCATTACTTCCATCTATTGCTTATGTTCATTGTTTTCTATTTATTGTTCTTTATTAATTGCTTGTCATTGATCATAAAGAGCTATCATTTTATCTCTCATAACTGTTAGTCCCCCATCGATTTCCCTAAGGCTGCCTCCAGACTCGACCTCGGGGCCTCGTATACGGCAGCTCGAGGCTCCGACCTCCAGCCGCTCGGTTTGATTATCACATCATTTTCTAGCTATAATCTTGCTTTCTAGTCTCTGACTTTAGCATCCATTGCCTTACAACTAGCATAAAAATATATCATGTATTTTTAGAACCATAAAATCAAATTTAATTGTTTTTACCATTTTCACAATAAACAATGGTGCATCATGGTGATGCCAAAGAGGCTTCTATTAGAGATGATTGGGTGTTATGTAGGGCCGGATTTATATGCCCAATATAGATGGGTTGTGTGAGTTGATTCTTGAGGAGGCCTAAAGTTCGCTATATTCTATTCATCCGAGTGCCGTAAATATGTACCTAGATTTGAGGCAACACTATTGGTGGGGAATAATGAAGAAAGATATAGTGGTGTATGTGGATCGGTGTTTGAAATATTAGCAGGTGAAGTACGATCATCAGAGGACGGGCAGTTTGCTTCAGAGACTTGATATTCTAAAGTGGAAGTGGGAGCGTATCACCATGGATTTTGTAGTCGGACTTCCACGGACCTTGAGAAAATTTGGCGTTGTGTGGGTTATTATGGACAGACTGACCAAGTCTATGTACTTCATTCCAGAGTGAGTTAGGCATGCAGGTTGAGTTGAGCATGACATTTTTTAACCAGACGGATGGACAGTCCGAGTGGACCATTCAGATATGAGAGGACATGCTACATACTTTTGTTATGGATTTTGGGGGTTCATTGGATCTGTTACTTCTACTTGCAAAGTTTGCCTACAATAACAGCTACCAATCGAGTATTCAGATTGTTCTTTATGAGGCCTTATATGGGAGGTGGTGTCATTCTCCAGTTGGTTGGTTTGAGCCATAGGAGGCTAGATTATTATGCACTAATTTGGTCCGCGATGCCTTTGAGAAAGTCAAGTCGATTCAGGATCGGCTTCGTACAACACAGTCTAGGCAGAAGAGTTCTGCTTATCGAAAGGTTCGTGATGTATAAATCATGGTGAGAGAGAGATTTGTGCTTAGAGTTTCACCTATGAAGGGTGTGATGAGGTTCGAGAAGAAGGGTAAGCTAAGCCTTATGAATATTTGTCCATTTGAGATCCTTGAGAGAGTTGGCAATGTGGCCTACAGACCTGCATTGCCACCCAGCTTATCGGGAGTTCACCTGGTGTACCATGTTTCCATCCTCTGTATGTATTTTTGTGATCCATCACATATATTAGATTTCAGCTCAGTCCAATTAGATAAGGATTTGACTTATATTAAGGTGTTGGTGGCTATTTTGGATAGATAGGTCCGAAAGTTGAGGTCAAAGAACATTTCTTCAGTGAAGGTTCAATAGAGAGGTCAACCGGTTGAGGAGGCGAACTAGGAGACTAAGCATGGCATACGGAATCATTATCCTCACCTTTTTGGCACTTCAAGTATGTCTCTATGCATGTTCGAGGATGAACATTTACTCAAGAGAGGGAGAATGTAACGACCCGGCAAGTCATTTTGTGTATTGAGCCATGTTTCCCTATTTGAAGCCTCCCATATGTGTAATTGTGGTTTTATGACTTGCGAGGATGTATAGTTTTGTTTTGGAGAAGTTTTAGAATGATTTGGGCCCTTTGGTTCTTAGTTTAGAAACTTAAGTTGGAAATATTGACCGAGGTTTGACTTTTGTGAAAACGACCACGAAATAGTGTTTTGATGGCTCCAATAGCTTCATATCATGATTTTGGATATGGCCGCATGCCCGAAATTGAATTTGGACGTCCCTAAGTTGATTTAGCTTGTTTTGCCGAGAGTTGCCAATTTGAGGTCTAGAAGTTTCCTTATGTTTGACCGTAGGTTGACTTTATGGCTATTAGGTTCGAAATTTTTGTTCTGGGATTTGGAATAGGTTTGATTAGCTATTTGAATTTTTTCTGAAAAAATTGGTGTAATTTGGAGTTGGTTTGATAGGATTCAGACGCTTGGTTGTGATTCTAGAGGTTCTTGAGTTTTCCTATTGAATTTCATCTGTTTTGATGTCTGGTTCATGGTTATGGATGTAATTTTGGTGTTTTGATCATGCCAGCGAGTTCGTATGATGTCTTTAGACTTGTGTTGATGTTTGGTGTGGAGACCCGAGGGCTCGATTGAGTTTCCGACTTGTTTCGGATTGGTTTAAACTCATTTTCAGGTTGGTGGTGTGCTGGTGCCTTAGGTATCCCAATTGCAACCACCAGCATCGCATTTTCAAAGTGGATAGGAAGGGGCATGTATTGCATTTGCGATATCTTACTCGCAATTGCGAAGTTTAGGTATAGGTTGGGCAGGTCGCATTTTGCGGAAGGGTTGACATCGCCAAATTTGCGAGCTATTCTTCTCATTTGCGAGGCTCCACAATAGCGATCCCAGGGTTGCAATTGCTCTTCTTGTAAGTAATCCCAAGTTCTCTTTTCCCTTGTGATTATCACCTTGGCGCATTTGAATACCGGTCCTTGAGGAACATTGCCTCCTCCAACTATCATGTGAATCACATGTTGTGGCTCTTCCTGCTCAATTTATCTGTTCAAATCTCTGTTTTTGAAGTGGTTCTTGGCTCTATCACTTAAGAATTATCGAAGGTGACCCTCGTTGAATAGGCGGGCTACCTCCTCCCTCGATTGTCTACAGTCATCGGTCTTATGACCATGGGTACCATGGTTTTTGCACATTTGTTTAGGGTTCCTTTGAGCTGGATCGGTCTGTAAGGGTCTGGGCCATCTAGTATCCTTAATCCGTCCAATGACCGATACGATACTTGACGCATCGATGCTGAAGTTGTATTCTGACAGTCAAGGTGCTTTTTTGGACACGATATCCTTATTGAAACTACTCTTGCTGATGAGCCCTCAGGAACATTCTCCCCGATCATTTCTTCTGTCATTCTGTACGGGATTGCGTCCAAGTCCGTTACCTCTTCGATCTCTACTGTATGGCTGGTATCTATCTCTGTTTGATTGTGGTTCACGATCGATGTCCCTTTTAACTCTGTCTACAGGCCTATTGGGATAAATCGAACAAATTGGAGTCCCCATATGGTCGTCTTCGACCCTAATCTTTAATTGATACTGATTGTGTACATTGGCCCAAGTGACAACTAGATATTCAATAAAATTTTGCTTCAACTGAAACTCCGTGTGTTGAGACCTTGGGTAAAAGCTTGAACAACCAAGTCATCGGTGACTGGAGGCAAATCCATTCTCTTTGTTTGGAACTGAGACGCGAATTTCTTAAGCATCTCGTTATCCTTCTATCTTACCTTGAAGAGGTCCAATTTCCTTGTTGTAACTTTAATGGCTCCGGCGTGGGTTTTCATAATAGAATCTGCGAGCATAGCAAACGAATTAATAGAGTTTGGTGGCAAGTTATGATACCATATCATGGCACCCTTCGATAAAATTTCTCCAAACATTTTCACTAGAACAGATTCAATCTCATCATCTTCTAAATCATTCCCTTTTATTGCGCATGTGTAAGAACTGACATGCTCATTAGGATCAGCAGTTCCAGTGTATTTGGGAATTTCTGGCATGTAGAATATTTTCAGAATGGGCTTAGGAACCGCACTTGGGGGGAAAAGTTTCTGCATAAACTTCTTTGAATCCAAACCCTTTAGAATCGATGGAGCCCCCGGTATTTGGTCAACCCGAGAGTTCTACGTTTCTATCTTTTTATCATTTGCCTCGATTTTCTTTTAAACTGATTCAATCCGTTTAGTGATATCCTCTAGAATTTTCATAATAGTAGGGTCATCCCCTGAATCATTAGCGTTCAATCTCCCCGGTGTAGGTTTGGCCATGCGAACAGTTAATGGTTGAGGCTCTAGATCGATCCTACACGGTGCTCGATGTTGATTCTATAGTTTTACTATACTGGCTTGCTTAACCTGTAACATTTCAAATATCAATTAGAGGCTAACTCCACCGTCTTTTCTACCCTACGTACCTTGACCACCTGATCGAGCTTCCATGCGTACGCTACCTTTAGGATCAACGCCCAGATTTGCATTTAGGGCAACATGCGAACTGACATCGACGGGGTCTGCGATTGGTACTCCCTCGTGGCCAGCCTGAGGCACTTCGATCCCTGCGGCGACTATATTATCATTTTCTCCATTGAAACCGAAGCCGTTATCGGTGTGAGTGGGTACTGCTTGCGAGTTAGACAAGTCGATTCTGAAATCAAAAACAGTTATAAGAACTAGCGTAAAGTAGTGTGTGTTATGAGAATTAATACAAGGAAATCACTATTATCCTTAGTCGTACGGTGGGCGCCAAACTATTTACCCTAAAAATTGGATAACAAATAAACTTATAATGTGGCTTTAAGGACACGTGATTTCACCTAATACCAATATACAAATATAAAGATTAGTAATGGAAATTAAATAATAAGATAAAGCAGACCAGTGATACAACGTAATTCAACCTTCGAGCTCGGATACCCTTGAACTGGCTGGTGCAAGAATAGTAAAAAATATGACAAGCTGATGAACAAAAGAGTATAAACTAAAGAGAGAATATTGTACTGCTTTGATATGCGTGTAAGATGGTTAGAAAATGAATAGGACTTAAAGGATTCCTATCTATGGTACAATTCTAATTACAGAAGTAAATCCCATGATTAGCTAAACATCCGCCCTTGATTTACTCTGTTCTGAGATTTACGACATGATCTTCAACTAGTGACGAATATCTCGCAGTTCTTTTATTGTGCTTTCTCAATGTCTGTCTCATTTTGTCTTGGTCGATACTGGCCTGGATTTCGACAGGTACCTTGGTCCTCGAACTCGATACCTTATCCACATCCTTTGTTCTGATCTACTACGGGTTGACCTTCTATTCAATCCCCTGGCCTTGATCAAATAGTAAAATCGTGTACGCCCGATTTTAACCGTATACAATTTGTTTTGTAAACCTATTTTACTCATGGACACATGAAGGGATTGTCTGAACTTTTATTCACATGCACCTATAGGATGTTGCTCGTATGGATAATGCATTATTTTAACTTGTCATTATTCTATAGATTTATTTTCCTTTAAGTTGAGAACTTGTGCATGAGGAGGAAGATGAGTGTGATAGAGTGGCCAATCAATCAAGGGAAAAGGGAGAAAATTATTGGCCATCATCGACATCTTTATATATGATATACTATACCTTATGAGCACGTGATTTTTGCCCTATATGAATTACTCTAACAAATCCAAAACAAAATAATTTCTTTCAGTGTTTGCAAGTTTGTTGGATTTCGTGGCATTTTCTATTAATTATTTACATTTGTCTGTGCACGTTTATTTTATTTTATTCATAAAAAATACAAAACAAATATATGTTGCCTCTGCATTTAGGATTTGATTTTATATTTTTAGATTAATTAGCAAATTAGTTTGTTTTATAAAAATAAAAATCACAAAAATAATTCATTTTGCATTTTAATTTTTAATTTAGAAATGTATAATTTTTCTTTAAATTTAGGATTTAATTAGTTATTGTAAATACCATGATGAGTGATTAATCTAATTGGGTAGGATAATTTAGTTTAAAAATTATTATTAATTAATTTAGGATTTATTTTAATTTTCGAAAAAGGAAAAGAATTGTGGAATTGAAAAAGAAAAAGAAAGAAATAACAAGACCTAAATCTGGGCTGAAACCCAATCCAACCGTCCTAGCCCAAATGGAGATTACCCAATACCCGGCCCAACCCACGCCTGACCCGGTATAGATCTCCCCCCCAAACGAAACGACATCGTTTCGATCAGTATTGATCTGAGCCGTTGATCTCCCCTTGATCGAACGGATCAGAACTGAAGCCCTGGGAGTATATAACTGTCCGAAATCTTCCCCCCCCCCCCAGAACCCTTTCTGCCTAACACCCCACTAGAACACCCCGAAACCCTAGCTGAGCCGCCCCCAAATCCCTGGCCTCCGGTGGTGGCGCCACCTCCAAACGCCACCAAAATCACACCACTGAACCCCCATGATCCCCTCATACCAAATCCACAACTACTCTCCTTCGAATTTGCCCGGAGCTCCGTGAATCTTGAATCTGAGGTCAACCCCCAAAATTTCAAAATCATTTTTTCGTCAATCTTGGTAGCATGCATGTTCGGGGAGCGCTATTCTATCAAGCTTTGAGGTTCGAACTCGGCGAAACAGATGTCGCTCAGTTGTTCTTGACAAAGAACAAAGGATCGACATAAGTTTGGCTTAGCTCTTTGTGCCTGTCCGATTACGAGTTCGATTGGTGAGCTTCTATCCCTCTACGTGACCAATTGTGTTTTAGTTCACCTTTTCGTCCCTCTTCTTTTCTTCTCCTTTTCTCGGTTTGAAGATTTGACCTATTTTCCGATGTTTTGAATTGTTTTCTGTTCTCTCTATTTTTCTTTCAAATCCTTTTAAAAAAATGTGTGTGTTCTTGATTTGTTGAGTTTTATTAAGGTTATAGTCAAGCCTCTGATTTTCTCCTGTTTTATGTTGGCCTCATTTAGTTTAATTGTTTATTCTGGTCTATTAATTGGGTTAGTTAATTCCTTGTTTGTTTGTGTTGGCTAATCAATCAATCAGTTTAGTTTTAAGAAATCGTTTGTGTGTTATTTGTGTTGTTACCAATTTAGTTGGATTTATTTAGCTATTTGGGCTTTGGGTCTGACCTATCTATAAAGGAAGGGCAGCCCGTTCACTTGGTTAAACCGCCGGGTCAATTTGACCCATGACTCATTTGGAGTTCAAGGTAATTTTCAGGGGTGAGAAAGATAATATGGGTAGTAAAGGTTGGGGAATCTTATATAACTGATCTAAGAAGCTTCCTAGAAGCTGGGGTGAGGGCTATTTTGAAATTTTGAGGTTTACACTAGGGATTTCTAAGCTAAAATGAAAATTTCAGAGTGTTTTAAGTGCAAATTTTGAACTCTTTGAGGCTGCCCTAGTAGCTTGCCTATAAAGGCATTGTTACTTGAGGCTCAATGGAGATTGGAGAAGAGAAAAAAATCCAGAAAATAGAAAAAAAAATTCTACTAATTCATTGAATTCTAGTGATTTTCTGATTCTTTTTCGAACGTTTGAAAACAGTAGTTCCTCATTGTGTGATTCAAAAGGGTTTAAGTTTGGGTTTATGAAAGGCTGATTTGAAGTATGCTGGATTATAGCTTAATTGAAACTAGTTTCGACCTACTGTGTATCATTTCGTTTTGAACTTGGTTTTCATTGTTACATTACTGCTGTGAGCTGAAGCTTTGACCCTTAATCATCTCTCTTCTTTTGTTTCGACTGTTGTATCCAGGTATTCCCTTCATACCATGAATGAGAAATGAAGTTCTGGCTAAACTATGATGTTGTTTATGAATTCGAGTTGAGGAAGTCGATCAATGTTAACACTCTGTTACCTATTGGCTATGTAACTTTATCTTATTTTGGTTTGATGTCCATTTTTTATTTATTAAGCTTCTTAAGTGTAATCATTCATGTTACCTATTCTGTTTTAACTATTGGATTTGAGTTTGTTTGAGCATAGTTGCTTCGGGGACTGTTTTAAACCTTTAAATGGTATTGTTCAAGGCTATTAAGCCTGCTATATTGTGGATCTTGAAGTGGACTCATGTGTGTTGAAGTTGTTAATGAACATTATGCTAGAAAATAGCACTTCTTAGCTTCAGATTGATTATGCATTCAACTAGTAGTGATTTTCCTCTGTTTTCTGTTTTTGCTTCTTAAGCTTTAGTGTTGTTTGGAAAACTAAAGTTTTACTAGGTGTTGAATTTTCTGGTTTAATGCAAGTTTTTCTAGAAACCAGAAGAATGCTATGGCTAATGGTGTCTGTTGTTTTACTCTCAGCTTATCACTTCGATTCTTAAAGGTTGGGATGGGTTTAGTAGAAAAGGTTGATTACTTAGTTCAGAAATTGAAGTTTCGTTATTGCTATCTTAATTGGTGCAATTTGTTCAACTCTTATGCTAATGGAGTAAAATTGAATTGATTCACTCCTGTTATGTAATGCATTATTCCAATAACGGATCGAAGTGGTATTTGAGATCAGGAGTAGGGACTGGAATTTTGAAACTAACACTGAAGCTTGAAGGTAATAAATTTTGTGGAAATAGTGAAAAGTAGATGACTAGTTTATCTTCCGTATAAATAACTGCCCAATGCACATTGTTGTCTTTATTGATGGGCTTAGCAATTGTACGATGGAAATTTCTGATGTAGAAGATGGAATTTAGAGGATTAGAATTACCATTTTGTTCGTGGGCAGAGGGTACGCGGATTCATGAATCAATGCTTTAGAATTTAGGAATGCATGCAGTGTTTTCTTTTTAATTCATTTTCCGTGTTTGGCGTTAAGTTTAGAGAGCTTGTAGTTCGTATTCTTGTTAATTCGATCATGCTTGCTCTTAAAGTATTTCACTATTCAATTGCAATCTAAGAAGCACTGCTACTATGGGTATGGTTCCCGTGACGTAGTCACAATGATTAATTTCAAATTAGCTTTAAAAGTGAGTATCCATAGCTACTAAAATTAGTCGAATAGTTTTGAGGTGCATCGTGTCGAATTAAATCATAAAATACATGGCCCTCATTTGATTAATATTCAAATCTTTTGAAATCGAGGCGTGCCATTTAGTCGAATTTCCATGGCCCTCGCAAAGTTGCAACGCGAAACTGCTTTAGGCGCGTTAGTTTAATAATATTATTTTCCTAAACTAGGGAGCACATTTCATGTGACCCAAATCCAAATCCTAAACGTTGAATAAGATGTGTTCCGGATTGCGGGTGCATTTCATGTGGGGCAATCCAAAGGCACGTTTTAAACGACGTTCAATCTTCTTTAAAAATCAATTAAAAGCGATTAAAAGGTTAAATTTGCACATAGGTTCAAAATGTTCTAAATTCAGATAATTAAGCCAATTATAACAGTTAATCGACCATTGTAGAACCACGGAACTCGGGAATGCCTAACACCTTCTCCCGGGTTAACAGAATTCCTTACTTGGATTTCTGGTTCGCGGACTGTTAAACAGAGTCATATTTTCCTCGATTCGGGATTTAACCGGTGACTTGGGAAACCATAAATCTCCCAAGTGGCGACTCTAAATCTTTTAACAATAAATCCCGTTTCGATTGTCCTTTAATTGGAAAAACTCCTTTATATTATAGTCCTTTACGGGGTGTTGGTAGAAAAGGAGGTGTGACAGCTCTGGCGACTCTACTGGGGAATCGAACCCAGAATCTCTGGTTCAGGGTTCAAGAATTCGAGCTTACAATAATTGTTATAGTTGGCTTTATCCATTATATGATTTTGTTACATGATTTGAGCCTTATGTGCTAATTTATCGCTTTTAACGCTTTGATATTCCGTGAACTGTATATAAATTGTTGCGACATCCCTCTTATCTCTGAGTCTTCTAAATCATGAAGAAGTGTGCACTTCGTGTGACTTCTTTTCTGTTAGAGTCATATTCTAAATTTAGAACGAGGTTCGGACAAGTTGCAAAGCCGACAAAGCTTCTGTATTCCCAGTACGCTGCACCCCCTCGGCTCGAGCTGTCCGCTCGGGTAAGCCCAGTATAGATTAATAAACCCAGGATTTAAACCTAGTATAACAAGACCTCATGCCGGATCCCTAGTAGGAACGTTTGTTTGCATCATGTGCATTTTGACTTTGGAGACTCAACACAGGGGTTGGGTTTGTCTAGGACAGGTGCACCCGAAACAAGACCTCATCTTACTTGCTACTTGTGCATTTATTTTTGGACTTTCATGCTGACCGGCTTATGAATATTGGGAAAAGTTGAGGTAAGAGAAATAGCAGTATGAGAGTTAATCTCCTGTTTTGAAAAAAAAACAATGTCCAAATAGTGTCGAAACCCTGCCGAATTTTTTAGGAAAAAAAAAGAAAAAAAAGTTTTCAAAAAATATTTTTATTTGCCAATGAAATAATAAAAAAAAGAGTCTTGTTTTCAAAAATAGTTTGTTTCATTCGCCCGAACTACGCCAGTTTTATTCTCACAGGGTGTGAGATACATAGGAAACCCCCATCGGGTCCAACTTCCTATTGCAAAAGTAACCAGAAAACTAATTTTTACTTTAATTTGAAAATAATTAGGGTGATGCCATTCTTGTCAGAAATAGCCGAATATCCCTAAAAGGGCGCCGGAAGGCTGTTCTTGCAAGAACAGCCACTTTTTTGTCACTGTTAAATGTTTTGGCTGGTTAGTTGACACAACCTTAAAATCTTCATTTTTGAAGTGGTGAAAGGCCGTGTTGGCAAGGCCAGATATTTTGTCGAAAATTTTGAAAATGGTCTTTTCTCTTAAGTCAAAATGAGTCATAGTTTTCTTTTAATTAAAATCACCTTAATAAATGTGCAGGATGAGCACAAATCAAAATGAACCTTTCTTAGTCCGTGAAGAGATCCCTTTGGAGCTACATATTTGGTGGTATGATTTGGGGGATGACAGCAGGAAAGTTGTGACAAAAGCGTTAGGCGGTCTTATTGGGCTTTTGAAGGTTAAGCCCCGAAAAGGTGTGATTGACGCCTTGATATTGTTTTGGGACCCAACACATAATGTGTTCCACTTTGCGAAATTCGAGTTAACTCCTACGCTAGAAGAGATAGCAGGCTATGCTGGTTTTGAAGGGAATCTCAGAGGTTAATACCTGGTAGCACTAAGAACAGTGACCCCTCACAAATTTTTGGACTTGTCAAGCATCAGTCGGGAAATCCGAGACGGAAATTTGGCCAAAGGATTTTGTACCTTCTACTTTCTGTACCGACGATACGGGAATCCCCGTGGCTTTGAAATACCAGATATTGGTCTTACTCATGCTTGGAATCAAGACAAGTGGGAAGCTCGGAGGGGATTAGCTTTCATAGTGGCATTCCTGGGTATTTTGGTTTGCCCGAGAAAAGACGAGAACATAGAGATGGGGTTAGTAGGGATAACTGACTTTATGATGAAAAAGGCAAATGGGACTATAGTGCCACTGATCTTGGCAGAAATTTACCGGGCTCTTACTCATTGTCGAGAAGGAGCAAAGTTCTTTGAAGGGTGCAATATGCTGTTACAAATATGTTTGGAGGAACACCTTTGCCACCGTCCTGGATACTTGAATTGCGGTATGACTGGCCTCGAGTGCATTGAAAAACATGAAAAGCGAATAGAGGGTTATGAGTTTCCAGATGGTACAGAAGCATGGCATGCTCATCTGATATCTTTGACCGCAAATAAGATCGAATGGATATTTGGTTGGCTTTCAGTCGACGAAGTAATCTATATGTCGACTGAGGTGTGTTTCTTGTTGTTGATGGGTCTTCGGAGTATCCAGCCTTATGCTCCGCATAGAGTCTTGATTCAGCTTGGCCGATACCAGACCATCCCACACGATGAATATTTGAGTCAGCAAGTCATTGAGTTAGATCCAAAAGCTACCTTCCTATAAGAGAAAGTGTGCCTGATTTGGCATCAGTGCAGATTCTTAAGGCCTAATACTCAAGTACGAGACCTACCCAGAGGCGAGGTGGAGCCTAGGTATACTGCTTGTATGGTAAAATATACCGCGCGCAACATGAACCTGACAGGCCCGCAAAGATACCCCATGTCCAGCAATTTACTGACTGAGCACAAGCGCAATGGGACTGGCTGACCAAAGAAACGAATACAGGGCTACCATAAGCAAATTGGAAAAGCAAGTCAGAGAACTTCAATTCAAGAATATCTTGCAGGTCACGGCTGATGAAGGAGAAAAGAAAAGGCTAGCCAAAGAAAATGAATCCCTTCGAGCTCTAATTCAGAAATTTAAAGTAGCGGCAGAAAATCAGTCCGAAGTGATAGAGATGTAAAGCTCATAGCTAACCTGAGGCAGAAAGTGAGTGACTATAGTTTCTATTTGAACAAAGCAGAAAGTGAACTAGCCAAGGCTCAAAAACAATAGGCTAAGAACGCAGACAAACGGGTACGCCTGGTTAAGCAATTGAGAGAAAGGTACGATGATGAGGTCGTAGGGTTAAAGAAAAGGGTCATCGCATTTGGGGGGGGGGGTTGTTTGAGTTCATCTTATTTTTCATAGGATCTTTTTTATGTAGTTGTGGAATTAAATGCTTTTTCATGATTATCTGTAGCTAACCTTGAAATTTCTTTTATATTTTCAAGCGTGTATTCTAAGTATTTAATATCTTTAGTTTTTTGATATTCTTCTATATTTTTTTCTAATATTATTTTTGACATATTTATATGTTTTAGAATTTCTAACCAGTACTTAAAATATTTGTAACTATCAATTTTTGATTTGTTCATATTAATACTGAGATGTATACCTGTTGATACATATATCCATGGTTTCTATATTTCTCAGTGTTATTTCTTTTCTGTGTTGATAACTTTCAAGTTTATCTTCATAAAATTCAATTTCATTTTCTATAGTTAGTAAAGCTTTATTACGTAATTTATTATATCTAATAATATCTTTGCAGGTTTTAATATTGTATTTATCACAATCTATTTTTCTATTTATGTTACTGAGGTTTTTAAGAAGTTTCCATTTCTGGGTATTATAGAATCTTATATAATGAAAAGTGTTATGTTTCATTTATAAAAAGATTTTATTAACTTGATATGTGATCATTAGTCTGAATATAAATCTAGTTCATATAGATTTAATATATCTATTTCATGTGATACAATTAGTTCCGTAAATGCTTGTTCCATTACATATATTATTTCAAAAGTAACTAAAATATCGTAAATTTTTCTTTTAACATCGTTATTAAGTCTCTTAAAGATATATAACATAAGTATTTTGTAGTCAATATTTTCTTCTAATAAATACGTGTGGTTGTTCATTTAGATTTATTATTTATCCTTATCATGTGTTTACTAAACATATTCCCTCTAACCTCTTTGTTTATCATAGAGTTTATCATATTTTAATAAGTTATACTGAACAATCTTTTCTGGTCACTACCATGTTTTTCATGCTTCAATCATTTACCCTAACAGCGCCTCAACTCTGTGTACTCCCCTAAACGGCTTCCTTGCCTACTGGTTTCCACTTTAGGATGGCATAGTCTGGGCTTAACTACTCTCAGCATTATTAGACAGGCAAACTTTCTCAAGATGTTCTTTATAATAGTACTATAACATGATAAACAATTATGATTTTTAAGAGATTATAAGGAATATAAGAGTTTAGTTAAACATGATTATAAATAAACTTACCTGGTTTTGTAACTCGTTTGAATGCTCCATAGCTGTTTTAGATACTTGTAATTAACTCAGATATTTCTTACAAGAGAGAAGATAAGAGAGAATATTAGAGAGAGAAGGTAAGGGTGAGGATGTCTTCCTTCCTCGGATTTACATTCTATATAAAGAAAATTAAAACGACTCTTACAGTTTACAAATGACTCCTACTATTCATGAACGACCTTTACTGTTCATGATTATGACATATACTATTTACTTTATGACTCTTACTATTCATGAACGACCTTTACTGTTCATGATTATGACATATACTATTTACTTTATGACTCTTACTATTCATGAACGACCTTTACTGTTCATGAATGCGACTAGTACTATTTACTTTACATTATATGTTTCCAGTAACTGTCTTCTTCTTTTGTCTTCTTGTTGATACCTTCATTCTAGTTGGACTTCTGGTACATAGTTATCATCTCCGTTGCACTTTGAACATATGTGGTCTGGATATTTGTGTCCTACTAGTTTGCAGTATCTTGTTAATAACTCGTTTGAAATAAATTCTTTTTTCAATGCTCTGGTAGTTGGTTGCATTTCTGGTTTTAATAATGATAAAATCCATTTCTGGACTTCATCCATATCTCCTTGTCGTAGTTCCTTCGAGTTGGCATATATCATCAATTGGTCTCTGGAATAGTAGCTCCAGATAGCATTTCCTTGTAGATAATTGTTAGCTAGTTCTTGAATAATAGTTGATATACCAATTATTCTTTTATTAGCATAGAAACTTGGTATCTCCATTTTCTGTATCTCCGGTTGTTTCTCTATCTCTTCCGGTATTATCATATCTCGTGTTAGTCCTATTTTTATCACCTGTATTATGGGTTTTATTTCATCATATAGTATTTCCGCTGGTGCTGTATAGAATTTGATGAAGAATAGGTTGCCTTTTGTAATTCTCTTGAAGGTGACAAATGCTTTGTATAGCTCTGGTATTCCAATTATTTCTTCTCCGTCATGGGTATATACTGTGCTAAGTAGTCCGTAGTTGTAACATGTTTTTACTAGGTTTGCTTTTGTTTTTGGCTGGGCTATAAGCCTATTATATCCCTGTAGTTTTTGGGTTACATAATATTGTGTTGGATCTGTAGTAGTTGTTGATCTAGGGTTTAGGTTCAGAAATGTCTGGATTTTATATATATTCTCAATATATGTTTGAGTAATATGGTTATATACCTTTTTGTTGTGGTGTAGGCTATTAGCATAAGTTGAAGTTTGTGGGGCTATAACTATTGCTTCTCTTGGCTTTTTTGATGTAAATGGCTTATCAAATACGATATTTAGGTTTATATTGATATGTGGCTTTTTGCTAACTTGTTTGCTTGTACCTGCAGCTGTATATAAAGCAACTGTGTTATGGGTTTTTTGGAGTTTCCCAACGTCTCCTTCTACCTCTGGAAGTTTAGAGTCTTCCGATTGACTTAGCTCCGCATTTTTATAGTCATGCTGCTGACTTTCTAGCTGTTGTAATCTTTTTCCCATACTCTCCATCTGTAAGGATAGAGTAGTAAGGATTGTAAATATGTCTTTTGATTCTTGGCTTTCATCTGTTTGGGTACCTTTGTCTTGATAGGTAGTCTGCAATAACATTCTTGTCAGTCCATATTACTTCAATTGTAAATGTAAAATTTTGTATATTTAATACAAGTCTCCTTATTTCCTTTGTAGTTACTGAATCCTGTACTTTCCGAGTTATCCACCATTTTACTTGTGTATTATCTGTTCTTACTATAAATTTGTTATAAACAATATATGGCTCAAATGCTAACAAACATTTATATAATCCAAATAGTTCTTTCCTATTTATTTCCTATTTTAATTGTGGTTCCGTGTATGATCCGGAATAATATCTACAATGGTGTTCAATTTTTTCATTATCATATTTATATTTTAGAACTCCTCCGTAGCTGTGATCACTAGAATCAGTTTCTACAATATATGTAAATTGTTTCTTTTCATCTGGAAAATATAGTTTTGGTAATTTTTTACACATATTTTTTATCTTCTGTATATGTATTTTATCTTTTCCGTCAAAATGATATTCTATGTCCTTTTTTAATTTTTTCTGTAATGGTTTTAAGTTTTCTGCTAATTTAGGAATATATTCTCTTACTTGGTTAACCAATCCTAAAAATGATTGTAACTTCTTTTTTGTATCAAGTGTTTCATTCAAGTTAATTATTTTTTGTACTACATGGGTTTGCATTTTTATTCCGTTTTTATCTATTTGTATACCTAAAAATTCTATTTGATTTTTCATTACTTCTGCTTTCTTTTTACTTAAACTTATTCCTGATATTTCTACAATGTGTATGAATTTTTCTAGTAGTTTTATATGTTCGTTCTCTGTTCTAGAATATAGCAATATATCATCTATATATATTATACAATTTTCTAATTGGTTGAAGTAATTATCCATAAAATGTTGATACCTACCTGGTGCATTTTTATATCCAAAAGGTAATACGTTCCATTCGTAAAATCCTTGTGGTACTGTGAATGCTGTTAACTTTTTAGATTCATCTTCTAGTTTTAAATGGTAAAATCCTGATTTACAGTCAAATTTACTAAAATAGTTATATCCTTGTATTTGTCTAATTTTTAGTATTTTATTTGGTATCGGATAATTATATGTTTTTGTTTTTGCATTTAAGTTTCTATAATCTATAACCATACGGCTTTTTCCTCTTTTTTGTTCACTATGCTTATTTACTATAAATGCTGGGCTAGTATGTTTACTATTACTTTCTTGTATGTAGTTATTATCTAATAATTCTTTTATATGCATTTTAAATTCTGTTAAATCATTGAAATTGTATTTTAAAGGTTTTTGTGTTATTATGCTATTTTCATCTATTAGTTCAATCTTTATTTTTGTTTGATGTTTTTCCCATCCTTGGAGTGGATTATCATTATATAGTAATTCTAGTTTATCTTGTAGTGGTTTTATCTTATTTATTGAGAAAATGATTGTCTCTATATTATGGTTACTTTGTATTACATTTTCTAATTTTTGGGTAATCTTTTCACTTCCTTTAATCCAGGGTGTTGTTTTTCTTACTTTATTATTTACTCTTTTTGCTCCTAATTTTTGTTTACACGGGGTAGTAAACCACCAATTTTTTTTTGTTATAATATGTGGGTATAATTTATCTAAAAATGGCATTCCTAATAATATATCTTTATTTGTGAATTCGTAACTATATATTTCTTCTATGGTTAATATTTTATCCCATATTTGTATTTTTATATTTCTTGCTTTATATGTTATCATACTTCCTTCATTATTAAATCCTGTTACTACTATGGGGGTTTTTAGCTTTTCCCATTTACTTTCTGGTAAACAATTATGTCTACACAGATTAGCTTCTGCTCCTGTATCCACCATAGGTGTATAATATCTATTATAATATCCTTCTACTATTATTTTGGAAAGTATGTATATCTTTGGCATTATATCAAAGTTCTTTTTATTATTATTTTCTTATTTTCATAACTTATTGTTAATTGCCTATCTTCTAATTTATATGGTTTGACTTTTTCTAACCATTTTATCCCTAGTGTAATATTTTTATCTCCTTGATATATTTTAAAATTTATTAATATTTGTATTCCTCCAATAATTAATTCTTTTTCAGTTGTTTCTTCGTTTTTTCTTAACGCTTTTGGTAGTTCTGAATTTTGTTGTTCTATTGTTACTATCTCTTGTTCTGGTATTAGTTCTCTTATAACATAATTCTCTTCCTGCCCTGTATTTATTAGTATTAAATATTTTCTTTGGTCCATTATTCATGTTATATAATAATGATGTGGGTTTATTTCTTCTATTTTTTGTTCTATTAATTTTTGTGGAGTGGTATAATTTATTCTTTTTGATGTACTTCTTGATGTACTTCTTGATGATGTTTCTGGCATTTCATTATTTATTCGTTTTGATGTGCTTAATCTTTCTTTTACTATTTCTAAATCTTCATCCATGTCTATTTCTGTATAACTGTAATCATTGTTGTCTATAACTGATACTATTCTTTCGAATGGATTTTCTATTTTTATTTTATTTATTTTATTTTTAGCTGTTATCTTATGTTTTGTTGTTAAGACATATAGATTTTTACATCTTGCTGTGAATATTTTACTTCCTGGTGCTAATTCTATTCCAGACATTTTCCAGTATAATACTAATGATTTATCTATATTTTTATCATCTACTGCTACTGAATAGTTAGCACTTACTATAAATTTAAATTTTTGGTATATTAAGTTACCTCTTACAGCACTTATTATACTCTTTTCTATAGGTTGTACAATCCTATCATCTGCCAAGTATATTTCTATAGGGGTATCTATTCCTTCCCTAAAACATGCTTTTATTAGGATCTCCGTTCCTCCTAAGTGTACATATTTTATTGGATTTTTTGCTTTTATATCTTGTATTTCTTTATTTAGTAGTCTTTTATTTAAAATTGGTATTTGTGCTTTACCTTTGATGTATTTACAATCTATTATATGTTCTCTTTGGCTTACTACATAGTATTCTTCTTTTTGTCTTTTAAACCAATTCTTTATTGTTGGTACTTCTAATATTTTGTCTATACTTAGATCCAATTCTTTTCCTTTTATTTGTTCAAATATATTAGCGTCAAATATTATTTTTTGTTCTGAAGATTGTTCATCTTGGTGTTCTTCTTGTTGTATAATTTGTATATCTTTTTCAGTCATAATTTTCTTCATCTGACTCTTCTATATCCTTGTTTATTTCATTTTCAGAGAACTCATTTTCTGATATCTCATATATGCTGTCTTCACTGCTTAATTCATAATCTACATATTCTACTTGTGTATATTTATCATTATCTATCAATATTTCGGTAATTTGTTTCTTCTTTGGGTTTTTTGGTAATTTACAATCTTTGGCTAAGTGTCCTAGCTTTCCACAATTATAGCAAGTACATTCTTTTCCTATATGGTTTTTTATGTTTATAATTTTTTACATAATATCTTCTTCTTGGTTTCCTATATTTATACTTTGAATATTTTGATTTAAATTTCTTTTTCTTTCCTTCTTTTTTGTAATATTTATCTGTGCAGCCAAATTGGGGTGCTATTCTACTTTTGCAACATGCCAAATTTTTTACTAATATTTTTTCCATTTTCATGTTTTCTTTATATTTTTCACATAATTCTATAAACCAGTTTTGTAGAAATTTTATCCTTACTCCTAATGTATCTGCTAGTCCTGCTTCGTTCCAACTTTTTATTATTTTTGAGCTAAAGGGTTCTGGTAATTTTGTAAAATATAATTTTCTTATCTCTTTACTTTCATCTGGACTATATGTTCCTTTATAATAATAGTCTCTAAATGCACAAGTATATTCATCTATATAACACATATTACATATTGCTAATTTTGTCATTTGTAATTTTTTCTTTATTTTGTTCTTCTACTTCTGTTGTCATACTACTAAATTCATTTCTTATTGCTATTTCATATTTATTTAATATATCTGTAATTGTTGTTGTAGTTGTACCGTCAAGTTTTTTATTACTCCTTAATGTGTCTAAGCTTTCACTTGATAAATTTTGTAACCATAATTTTACAGTTCCTATTAATGTTCTTTCTATATATCCTGGTGTTTCCGCTATTGTTATTTTATTATCTATTAGTTGTTTTGAGATATATCCTATCCATAATTGTATTGTTTTATTTATATCTGCTACACAATCTAGATCTAAAAAATTATATTGTTCAGTTATCTGTCTTGGTGCCCATTTCTTATTTAACCTTTTATCCCATAATGTTTTGTTTCTGTCATATGCATCATAACTTACTCTGTAATAGGTTGGGTTTAATTGTTTTGGATTTTTTATTCCTGATATGCTTGGTTTATCTTCGTTCATATCTCCTGTATTTATTTCTGGGTTTATTTTTATCTTTTCTGTTTTTTCTATAAGTTCTGTGTATGTTTCACTTGTTTCTGAATAGTTTTCTCCTAGTTCTGTGTCTTTATCACTTTGGTCATTTATTTCGTTTATACTTATTTTTGATGGACTCTCCTGTACTTCTTCTAACTGTAATTTGAATCTTTCTATCTCATTTGTTAGTTTTAGTTCATCTTCTTCTTCTTTACGTTTTTCCTTTTCTTTTAGTTTATTTGCATACATCTGTTTTAGCATCTCTAATTCTTTTTCTAATTCTGTTATTTTAGTGTTTTTTACTTCCTCTATCTGTTGTATTTTTTCTTTAGCTTGCTGTTGTATTTCTTTAATCTCTCGTTTTCTATCTATTTCTTCGTTTTCTTTTGTTATTCTAACCATGGCGGTTAAACTATCCTCTAGTTTTACAGTTTTTTTTCTAACATTAAGTTTAGGTTATTTCCTATTTTTTTATATCTTCTTCCTAAGTTAGAAAATATTATTGTTATTTTTAATCTTTCTGGATTCTCATATGTTTTCTCTTCTAATGCGAATTCTTCTTTATTCATCTTTTATCCTTTAGATAACAAACATATTTATATTCTGTTTTAGATATTATATCGATTAATTTGGACAGCCTAGCTTTGTTTATTTTTGTGATACTTAAGTATTCATATTCTATATATAGTTTCTTTAGTTTCTTCCTAATTTTCTGCGATTTCTTAGTTATTTTGATTGTTTCACTGTTTTGCGGGTTTGTACTATTAATGTCAGTGTTATTTTTCATGATTTGTTTCTTAATATAAATGTTTATTTTTCATAGCTCTGATACCAATTTGGGGGGGGGGGTTGTTTGAGTTCATCTTATTTTTCATAGGATCTTTTTTATGTAGTTGTGGAATTAAATGCTTTTTCATTTTTCATGATTTGCTTCTTAATATAAATGTTTATTTTTCATAGCTCTGATACCAATTTGGGGGGGTTGTTTGAGTTCATCTTATTTTTCATAGGATCTTTTTTATGTAGTTGTGGAATTAAATGCTTTTTCATGATTATCTGTAGCTAACCTTGAAATTTCTTTTATATTTTCAAGTGTGTATTCTAAGTATTTAATATCTTTAGTTTTTTGATATTCTTCTATATTTTTTTCTAATATTATTTTTGACATATGTAAATTTGGGGCTGGTTGGCCACCGTCCGCCGCCGTGGGTGATTTCCGGCGGGCGGTCAGTAGCGGTGTGAGGTGGGTTTCTGAAGAGAGACGAGAGACGAAGGAGGCGGGTTCTGAGGGGGTAAGGGTGTTTTGGGGTTTAGGTATATCAACTCGTTGATTTAATTAGGACCATTGGATGATTGGAATCCAACGGCTCTGATTAAATAATTAAAGGAAACGAGGTCGTTTTAGTTGACTTAGGTTGGGTTGGGCACGGGGAATGCTGGTCGGAGTCGGGTAATAGGAAATGGGGCGAAGTTCTAGTCGTTGGATGTAGATGAATGGACGGTTGAGATCTGTTGAAATCGAAACGATGTAGTTCTGTCCCTATACTACGTCGTTTCGATGGTCTCAGAGACTGGAAGTTTGGACCGGGTATGGGGCATGTTTTTGCGCCTGGACCGGACGGGTTTTGGGGTAATTTGATTTGGGCCTCTTGAATTAATATTGAATTTGGCCTGATTTTAATTTCCTTCTCTTTTATTTAATTCTTTTCCGTTCCAAACTATTTTTCAAAATTAAAACTAAAATCCTAAATTAAATTATAAAAACCCGAATTAACTTTAAAAATACTAATTAACTTTAAATAATACTTATCACAAATAATTAAATACCAAATTAAAATAAAATCGTAAAATTTGACATTAAACACTAAAAATGCAAACCGTTATTTTTTGGGATTTTTTATTTTTGTAAAACAACAATTTACTTAATTAATCTAAAAATGTAAAACTAAATTCTAAATGCAGATGCTATATTTTTTGTATTTCCAATGCATTAGTAAAATTAAATATGCAAATACTTAGGCAAATTGCACAGTAATTCCTAATTTTAGCAAATAATTAGAGAAAATACCTAATTTTGGGAATTCTTTTGGAGTAATTCGTGTGAGGCAAAAATCACGTGCTCACAGCTGCCCGTCTTTGCCCAAAAACATGAATAGTTTTCGTGCAAAGATAAAGTGAGCGGATACGAGCGATTTTTGCCGGTTTGAAGACTCCGTAGGAAGCATTTTTTTTTTTCGAAAGAATTTGACCGAACCTCTGCTTCAAAGGTTTCCTACATATCCTTGGCTATAAAGGAATCGGGTCAACGTAGTTCGGGAATTTTCGGTAGTTGGGACTACCATGAAGCTGTGGTTTTACTGTTACTGCTACTGCTGCTGATACTGCTTACTGACATCCTTATTACACCATGACAAAATGAAGAAGCTAGACTAAGCTATAATATATGTTTTACAAAGATTTATTTTCAAACTTGGTCTTGTGACTATTGTTGCCTTGTTCACTTGTATTTTCTTCAGAAGTTCCTTTGTGGCTGACTTGAATGGTATTTTTTGAAATGCTTTCCCCTTTTTCTTCATGCGGGTATCTGATTGCTGAACCTTTTAAATGTCTTCCTTTGACTATTGTTTCCTTTCCTCTGTTCTCCGGGCGGGCTCATGATTATTTGAAATTTTAATTGTATTCCCTTTCTCTCCAGGTGGGCGCCTGATAGCCGAAAGTTGAAGTGTGTTCTCTTGCTCTCCAGGTGGGAGCTTGATTGCTGAAGCTTGAATTGCATTCCCTTGTTCTTCAGGCGGGCTCCTGACTGCTGAAACTTGAAATGTATTCCCTTGTTCTCTAGGTGGGCTCTCCTTGGCTCTCCAAGTGGGCGTCGGATTGCTGAAACTTGAACTGTTGTTCCTTGTTCTCCAGGTGGATGCCTGATTACTGAATCTTCAACTGCTTTTCCTTGTTCTCCAGGTGGACGCCTAATTGCTGATACTTCAACTGTTGTTCCTTGTTCTCCATGTGGACGCCTGATTGCTGATACTTCAACTGTTATTCCTTGTTCTCCAGCTGGACACCTGATTGCTGATATTTCAACTATTGTTCCTTGTTCTCCAGGTGGACGCCTGATTGCTGATACTTCAATTGTTGTTCCTTGTTCTCCAGGTGGATGACTGATTGTTGATACTTCAACTGTTGTTCCTTTTTCTCCAAGTGGACGCCTGATTGCTGATATTTCAACTGTTTTTCCTTGTTCTTCAGGTGGACGCCTGATTGCTAGTATTTGGTCACACTCTTATCTTTAACATCCGTGTTGTTCTCCCAGTTCTTCAGATGGGCACCTGACTTCAACAAAAATAGACAAAACAAAAGAAAATTTTCTGCCCCAGTTTGGTAGTTGGGTGCATCTGTGAGTGTTAAACTGAACCATATTACCAAATATTACTAAGAATTTGAAAGCTAGGTCCTATTATCCGGGGGGAGGGGGTCCTAACAACTCTGAACTAAATGACAATTTTAAATCTAAGTTATATCTTTTGAAGGTATGACTTCCGCTAAATCTTGTTATCTAAGAAGGTCTTAAACTACTCCCCATTATACAGGAGGGTCCTAACAAATCTTAATTAAACGACAATTTTAAAGCTAAATTATATCTACTGAAGGTATGTCTTATGCTAAATCTTGTTATCCAAACCAGTTTTAAACTATTTCCCATTATCCAAGAGGGTCCTGACAATCAAAAAATCAAGTTTTATCTTAAGAGTGACAATTTTACGACTAAATTGTACTCTCTTATAACAACACTTACTTATCTAGTGGAATGCTTAAAGTTACGTCCCATTATTCAGGTGGGTCCTGAAAACTCTTATGCAAACTTTGAAGCCAACTTATATCCCTTTTGGTGCACATTTGTCCTATATTCATTACTTATGTTTGTTTTGGATTTTAACCTAGGTCCCATTTTCCATGAGGGTCCTGAAGTTTCGAATTGAGTCTTGTCTTAAAAAATGAAAAATTCAAACCAACTTATATTTTCACAAAGTAGGGCTTATGCTAGATATTGTGCTCATGAATATTTAGAATTAAAGCTAAGTCCCATTATCCAAGAGGGTCCTGAAAAATTCCAATTAAATCGAGGAAAAGGTGAAAAAAGATGGTATTTCTTCTTGGGGAAAAAATTGAGGAAGCAGAAAATCATAACCACCAGGCTGGGAAAGAAGAGAAGTCAGAATCTTTGTTCTAAAAGGGTAAAAAGGTGGAAAAAAATGGTGTTTCTTCTTTCTTGAGGAAGTAAAGCGGAAACAGGTTCTTTCGGTCCCTCTGTTGGCCAACCCGAGAGATAGAGGCTATGAGAGTCTCTCTAAATTACTTTAAAATCCGAGGCCTCTGGGGTAATGTCCAAAGTGCATCTCAAACACGCAAACTTCGAAGCTCCACTTATAATCCTTTGGGGTGCATTTATGCCAAATTCTGCCATTCATGATTATTTTAGATCTTAAACTAAGTCCCATTTTCCAGGAGGGTCCTGAGGATTCTACGATCAAACCTGCATGGTACTTGATTTTTCCTTACCAAGTGCTTCCTGAAACAAATGCCATCTTTGCCCCTGTTTCAAATCAAAGAAAAACCTTGTCAGTTTAAAACGTGGTGGTTAGTTGTGGCATTCTTGCGGGGGATGGTTTTTTCTTTGTCATGCTTTGCTTCGACCGACTACCTTGAACTGGTCGAGAATTGTTTTGACCTTCTGACTGATCCTTAACTGCAGGATCCCCAACTGTTGTTTTTCACTTTTGACCTTTTTATTCGTAACCATACATCTCCCATGACATTACTGAACCATTCCACCGATTTAACCTTTGCTTACACCCTATGTCCCATTTTTCATCATACTATGTCCAGCATGTCATAGCCGTATTTTGTTTTGTGCAATTTTGAATCTGGTAGTACACTTTGACATTCCTTCTTATTTGTTGGAACAAAGCTAATCTTGGAAGAGCTTTAGAGGAGTAAAATTAACAACACTGAAATGCAACGATTTTGAGAATTTAGAATAAATAAGAAAATCCAAATTTGGATGACAGTTGGAGATAGGAAAAGAAACTTATCTGAGTGGATTCACCGGCACAAATGATCATGGTATGCATTTTGGATTAATCAACCCAGTCTATTTAACCAATCTCTTTTCCAATTGTTTTACTTTGTGCCAACCCCATTTTCTTTCTGCCAACTTACAGACCTTGTTAGACTTGCAGTGCCCTAAAGGGTTTTCACCGACAAACCTCTCTCATTTGTTTGTTCCTCAATTCCTTGTCGCCTTATGGTGCCCGCGAAGGTTTTCACCAATAAGACTCTCTCATTTTTATTTTCTCTCGGCTTTCATCGTCTCATGGTGCCCATGAGAGTTTTCACCAATAAGACTCTCTCATTATTTGAATTCTCTTGCTTAAACCGGAGTGTTGCCCCTGATATGAATTCTCTTTACATTGCTTGACTTTGCATCTCTCGAAAACTAATCGGGAGGTCTTTCTTTGGACAACAATGTGGGTTCTTGGATATGTGTGGAAAGAAAAGGGTATAAAACGGGCTCAAAACAACTTCAAAATGGGTTAGAACTACAACTTTTGGAATCACATTTCTTATTACATCACAACTTTTGCCCTAGTTTCTTACTTGGGAATCTTTTGACTTTTATTTTACTATGACCGAGCCATGAGGCTGCCTACGTATCCTTAACAGGAATCAGGTCAAACGTAGTTCATACCTGAATTTCTTTGTTTTCTTGTACTTTCTCTTTTCGCTTCTTTTCTTTTTTTCTCTCTATTTTCGTTATTGATTCCAAAAGAAGGGTATGAAAGAAATAAGTAAGGCTCAAAAAGAGGAAACAAAAGGTAAAGTGTTTAGATAGCGGAACAAATTTCCTTCATCATTCCAATCTTCGAAACAATGCCAAATACAAACAATCAACAAATATACCAAAGAAATCATACATAATATATCTTGACTACATTAGAATTGATAGCCATGTCTGTGCATTTTACTTCGATATCTGTTAAACATAAAGCACCATTGGACAGTACTCTGGTCACAATGAATGGCCCTTGCCAATTCGGTGCGAACTTGCCTTTTGCTTCAGCCTGACGTGGAAGGATACGTTTCAGCACTTACTGGACCACTTCAAACTTCCAGGGACGCACCTTTTTGTTGTATGCTCTTGCCATTCTCTTTTGATACAACTGGCCATGACACACTGCTGCCAATCTTTTTTCATCAATCAAGTTCAACTGCTCCAAACGGGTTTTGACCCATTCAACATCATCAATCTCAGCGACAATCCGAACGGAAGAGATTTCAACTTCTGCAGGTATTACTGCTTCAGTGCCATATACCAACAAATAAGGAGTTGCACCTACCAAAGTACGGATAGTAGTGCGATAACCCAGCAACGCAAATGGTATTTTTTCATTCCATTGCCTGGAACCTTCTACCATTTTCCAAAGTATCTTCTTTATATTTTTGTTGGCTGCCTCGACTGCTCCATTCACCTTGGGACGATATGGGGTAGAATTGCGATGTGTAATCTTAAACTGTTGACATACCTCTTCCATCAAATTACTGTTAAGATTAGCACCATTATCTTTGATTGTCACCTTTGGGATTCCGGATCGACATATGATATTTGAATGAACAAAATCGACCACTGCTTTCTTGGTCACCGATTTGAAAGTTTTGGCCTCAACCCACTTGGTGAAATAATAAATGGTTACCAGAATAAATCTGTGCCCATTGGATGCTGCTGGCTCAATTGGTCCAATGACATCCATACCCCAAGCAACGAAGGGCCATGGTGCGGACATTGTGTGTAACTCGGATGGCGGAAAATGAATTAAATCTCCACATACTTAGCATTGATGCCACTTGTGCACAAAACTGATTCAATCGCGCTCCATGGTGAGCCAATAATAACATGCTCGGAGAATTTTCTTTGCCAGCACATATCCGCTCATATGTGGTCCGCAGACACCCGAATGTACTTCGGATATGATAGGCATAGCTTGTCTAGCATCTATGCATCTTAACAATCCAAGGTGTGGAGTTATTTTGTACAAAACTCCTCCACTTAAGAAAAATCCACTTGCCAACCATCGAATTGTTCTCTTTTGATCCCCCGTGGCTCGCACTGGATATATCCCCATTCTGATGTACTCCTTGATATCATGAAACCATGGTTCGCCATCAAGTTCTTCTTCAATCATGTTACAATAAGCATGCTGATCTCGGACTTGAATATTCAGAGGATCGACATAAGCTTTGTCCGGATGGTGCAACATTGACGCCAGGGTAGCCAAAACATCGACAACCTCATTATGGACCCTTGGAATATGCCTGAACTCTACTAATCGAAAATGTTGACAAAGATCATGCAAACATTGTCGGTACAGTATGAGCTTCAAATCTCGCGTTTCCCATTCTTCTTGAATTTGATGTACCATAAGGTCTGAGTCTCCCAAGACCAAGACTTCCTGGATATCCATGTCTGCAGCTAGCCTTAGACACAAAATACAGGCCTCATACTCAGCCATATTGTTTGTGCAATAATATCGAAGTTGAGTCGTGACAGGATAGTGATGCCCTATTTAAGAAATAAGCACAACTCCTATTCCGACTCCTTTTATGTTGGAAGCCCCATCAAAGAAAAGTTTCCAGCCTGGTTTTTTGATTTGCTCCAGTTCATCGATATGCATCACTTCTTCATCGGGAAAATAAGTTCTCAATGGCTCGTAATGTTCATCGACCGGGTTCTCGGACAATGTTGGGCTTTCATAACAGTTCGAGACATATAAATGATGTCAAATTCTATGAGCAAGATCTGCCACTTCGCAAGTCTTCCTGTTGGCATAGGCTTTTGAAAGATATACTTCAACGGATCCAAGCGCGAAATGAGGTAAGTAGTGTAGGATGACAAATAATGTTTCAATTTCTGAGCCACCCAAGTTAGGGCGCAACATGTCCTTTCTAGATAAGTGTACTTTACCTCATAAGCCGTGAACTTCTTACTAAAATAGTAGATGGCCTGTTCCTTTCTGCCGATGATGTCATGCTGCCCTAGTACACAACCAAATGAATTTTCCAGGACAGTTAAGTAAAGAATCAAAGGTCTCCCTGGTTCTGGCGGAACCAACACGGGTGGGTTTGACAAGTATCCTTTTATCTTATCAAATGCTTCTTGACACTCATCAGTCCACTTGACCGCAGCATCCTTCTTTAGCAACTTGAAAATTGGCTCACAAGTTGTCGTGAGCTGAGCAATAAACCTGTTGATGTAGTTCAACATCCCTAACAGACTCATCACTTCAGTCTTGTTCCTCGGGGGTGGAAATTCTTTGATGGATCCAACTCGATGCCTCGTCGGCTGACTATGAACCCTAGTAGCTTTCCGGATGGAACACCAAATGCACACTTGGCAGGGTTAAGCTTGAGATTGTATCTACGAAGCCTCTGGAAGAATTTCCTCAAATCCCCAGCGTGGTCGGCCTGATGTTTTGATTTTATGATCACATCATCTACGTATACCTTGATCTCTTTGTGTATCATATCATGAAACACAGTAGTCATTGCCCTCATGTTATTTTCCCCAGCGTTTTTCAAACCAAATGGCATTACCCGGTAGCAATAGTTCCCCATGGCATGATGAATGTCGTCTTTTCTGCATCTTCTTCATCCATTAGAATCTGATGATACCCGGCATAGAAATCCACAAAAGATCCAATCTCACGCTTGGCACAATTATCGATCAAAATATGGATATTGGGTAGGGAAGTTATCCTTCGGACTTGCTTTGTTCAAATTGTGGTAATCGACGCATACTTTGATTTTTCCATCCTTCTTCGGCACAGGCACGACATTAGCCAACCAAACAAGATATCGAGTGAGCCGAATAACCTTTGCATCCAACTGCTTGGTAATTTCTTCTTTAATCTTCACACTCATATCAGTTTTGAATTACCTCAACTTTTGCTTGACGGGAGGAAACGCTAGATCAGTGGGCAATTTGTGGATCACTAAATCAGTGCTCAAACCCGGCATGTCGTCGTACGACCATGCAAAAACATCTTTGTATTCGATGAGTGCTTTGATTAACTCTTCCCGTATCTTTGGCTCGAGATGGACACTTATTTTAGTCTCTCTAATATTATCTATGTTTCCTAAATTGACGGCTTCTGTTTCATTCAGGTTGGGTTTGGGTTTTTCTTCGAAGTGAATTAACTCCTTACTAATCTCTTCGAAGGCTTCATCTTCATCGTATTCTGATTCGTAGTCACAATCTACTTCTTGAACTATTATTTCGGATTCAGATTGATTTTTAAGACTGGGCTGAGGATTCCTCATGCATGCCTGTCATTAGAACCAGCGTAAAAAGAATTGTACATAAAAGAAAAGAAAAACAAAAGAAAAATTATTAGGAATGATAAAGAAAGGGAAACTGCATTTCATTGAAAGATGAAAAATAACGATGTTTGAACACTTCAAACAGACTGAACGATAAAAAAAATCTAGATTACAACCCTGGAATAACCCAGACAAAATGAAGGAAACTCAAAATAAACTACCAAGACTCCTTCCGAGTGGGGAGAGGAGTAGCCTTCCAATTGTTAAGCTTTGTTTTTGGCCCGAAAAATTGCACTTCCGCGTTGCTAGAATCCTCTCCAATTTCCACCATGTTCACACTGTCAAACAACTTCTCATATCTTTCAATTAACTCCTTGTCAGGATCAATCACAGAAATGGGAATTGCTGTTACTAGGCGACTTCTGGTACTGGACTTGACAAATGATTTGGAAAGATGTGGGACTGGCTTTGGGAGGACCCATGCCTTCTATTTTAGCTTTCTGGCCTTTCTTATGTCTGTGGTAGTGGGCTTGAATCCCAGACCAAATGTTCCTAAGTTTTCAGGAAGGGACACCGTCTGTATGATGCCTTGCAAAGATGAGCCCAAACCTTTACCGAGTACAAAACCATTCTTCAACATCTCATAGGCTACCATGACTGATGCGGCGGTTATCTTTGGATTTGGAATGTATTTCCCCTCCGGAACTTTCTCTACCAACATTGTATTAGAAACCTGGTAGACCCATGGTCCCTGGTCATCTTCTACTTCAATGACCGGTACAATGGCATTGCTGTGAGCGCATAAACTATCTTCCCCATGCACAACTATTTCCTGTCTATCCCATTCAAATTTGACTACCTAGTGTAGTGTTGATGGGATTGCTTTAGCAGCGTGGATCCATGGTCGACCCAATAACAAATTATAGGAAATAGCTATATCCAACACCTGAAACTCCATTGTGAACTCAACTGGCCCTATCGTCAGCTCCAGTACTATGTCCCCAACTGAATCTTTACCTCCGCCGTCAAATCCCCGCATGCAAATATTGTTCTTATGGATCCTCTCATCTTCTATTTTCAACTTGCTTAGAGTGGAGAGAGGATAGATGTTTGCGCTTGACCCATTGTCAATAAATACCCGGGTCGCCACAGAGTTCTCACATTTTACTGTGAGGTAAAGAGCTCTGTTGTGCTCAATACCTTCTACATGCAATTCATCACCGGAAAACGTGACTCTGTTTGCTTCAAAGATTTTGTTGGCTATTTTTTCCAAGTGATTCAGGGAGATCTTATCAGGAATGTGCGCCTCATTCAAGATCTTAATTAAAGCTTGACGGTGCTCATCCGAATGGATCAATAATGACAATATGGAAATTTGAGCAGGCATCTTTCTTAATTGTTCCACGATAGAGTAGTGTTGTAACTTCATCTTCCTAAAATATTCTTCTGCTTCTTCTTCAGTTACGGCTTTCTTTACTAGCGCTGAATTATCTTTATCTCTTCTTAACTCCTCGGGAGTAAAACACCTTCCCGAGCGGGTCAAACCCTGCGCTTCACAAACTTCTTCTTTGACTTCCTTCCCTTTATACATCACTGTTACCCGTTAATAATTCCATGGAATAGCCTTGCTGTTGATTATTGGTAACTGGGTTACCGACTTGATAATAACCCGATATGCGCGGGCACCTTCCACGATTATGACGGGTTTGCTGGCCTCTCCGGGTACAACCACCTTCATCTCTTCCTGTTTTGTTGCAACTTTTCTTGAAGACCCCTTCTCAACTGCTACAGATGGCCCAAAACTCTTTTTGCTCGACTTGAGCACCTACTCCTCACCTGCTAATTGTTCATCTGTCTTGTCTCCATTGGATTAAATCATCATGACAGTTTGTGATGGCTTCTTGGGTTCCCCTTCCTCATGCACTATTTCAATCATATTTGCCTCCTGATGGGCTGGCATCGGATTCCTGTTGATATTGGGTGCCTCGAGAGCTTGAAATTCAATTCTATTGGTATCAATAAGCTCCTGTATCGCACTTTTCAAGTGCCATCACTTTTCTGTATCATTACCCGGAGTACCAGAACAATACTCACAACTGATAGTATAGTCAAGATTCTTTATAGGAGGATTTGGCAGTTTGGACTGTATCGGCCTTAACATATCTAGCTGTTTTAGCCTGTGGAACAGACTAGTGTATGATTTTCCCAACTAAGTAAAGGTTTTCTTTTTCTGCAACCTTTCACCCTTGAATGCTTGACTAGGCTAGAAACTTGGTCCGGGAGTGTTTTGGTAGGCTCGTGGATGTGGATAAATATTTTGTAGGATGGGATCACGCCATTGAGTGTGGGCAGGAGGTTGGTTGTATGCTTGTGCATGGTGGACGGAAAAATGAGGTTCTGGTGGGGGATAGTAGTGTTGGGGTAGATTGTGGTGATAAGTTTGATGGTGGGGTCGAGGTTGATTGTGATGGTAAGGTGAACCTCTATATCCGGACCAAGTTCGTGAATCAACCATTGCTGCTTCCTCTCTCTTCTTCTTCCCATTCCCTCCTATGCCGCCCTGAATAGCCTGAGTAGTCGCTTTGATAGCCGAATTGCTCATAATTTTATTCGACTTGAGGCTCTCTTCTACCATGTCCCCCATCTTTACCACTTCATTGAATGACTTTCTCACAGCTGAGACCAAATGGCCATAGTAAGTAGGTTCCAAAGCCTGTAGGAAGTAATCTACTATCTCACTTTCCTTCATTGGGGGATCTACTCTTGTTGCTTGCTCCCTCCATCGGAAACCATATTCTCTGAAGCTTTCACTGTGCTTCTTCTCAAGTTTAGTCAAGGACTGTCGATCTGGAATGATCTCAAGATTGTATTGGAAGTGATAAGCAAATGCTTGCGCCAGGTCATCCCATGTGTACCATCTTCCATGGTCTTGGCGGGTATACCATTCCAATGTTGATCCACTCAAACTCTGACTGAAGTAAGCCATTAACAATTCATCTTATCTTCTCGCTCCCCTCATTTTGCTGCAAAACCCCCTCAAGTGGGCTACTGGATCACCATGCCCGTTGTATAGATCGAACTTGGGCATCTTGAAATCTGCCGGTAATTGCACATTCGGGAACAGACATAGGTCCTTGTAGGCCATGCTTACTTGCCTTCCCACCCCCCGCATGTCTCTGAATGATTGTTATAAGATTTTAACTTTCCTGAACATCTCCTTATGTTCGATATATTTGACTGGTTTATCATCTTTTATCGGGAGGTCAAAGTGAGGAGTATAGGAATGGGTTTCTGGAGCTTTGAAAGTGGGCTCTGAGGGGTAGTATTGGTTGTCCTGGGCCTGGAACATAGGCTTGCTAGGAGATTTGTGGAGTGTAGCTGGTGGAGGAGCTACGAAGACAGGAGTTACTGGTGGAGGAGGGTATGGAATTGGTTTAGGGGGTAGAGATTGTGGTGTATGAGAAGTGGTGCCCCGGTAGTGTTGGTAAATGGGAAAGTTCGGGAATAGATCGGTGGCAGGATGATCCTGAGTTTGAGCCGGTGGTGGAGTGAAGGTAGGGTTAGCCGGGTAACCGGATGGCAGTTGTCCTTTAGCCCAGGCCCGATACATTTCGTCCATTTGTTGTTTCAATTTGTACATCTCTTCTTTCATGGCGTTAACGTCCAACTCTTCTCCTTCGATGACACTGGTGTCTACATCTAGGACAGACATGATTATTTCTCCTTTGGATCTGGTTTGGTATGGGTGGGTTGCCAGTATGCTTAGGTGAACTAACTGCTTAAATTCTGGAATAACAACCAAACTTGTTAGTGATTAGAGTTTTAACAAATAAGCAACCACACATAGGAATGCAATGCACCTAGGCAATTAGTCATTTCTATCATGTATTTTGCTCGGTTGCTTGTGTCATCCCAGGTTTTCCTGACCTTTCCCTTTTATTGTCACTCACACCTATCTTTTATTCCCCTCCCTTTTTTTGTTTTATTCTTTTCTTTTGGTTGTGGTTGAATCCTATGAAGATTGCCTACGTATCATGACCCTGCATGAATCAGACCGAGCGTAGTTTTGGGGTACAAGTAATAAAACACTTTTTTTTGGATGTTCGAATTTTCACGAAAAGCAACTATTTTGATTATAACGACTCAAACTAACGGACTTTGATGAAAGGAAAAACAAGCCAACATATTACAACAGAAGAAAATACAAATTTGAAAACAAATTGATTGACTCCAAGAGAAAGAAAATACAAACTCAAGTGAAAATCACGAACATAAGTGCCTCAACTGTTCCTGGGGTCCGCGGGACATCATTTGGTCTCGCCTCGGGCCGACATGCTAAATCCCCTTGGAGTGGTAGAGTCTTTCCATTATCCGATGGACAAAGGTCATCACAGTGGCAAAAAACATAGATCTAGTCATATCCTCACAACTACTGCACTTCATTGTGATGTAGTCAGTGATCTTTCTGACTCTTTCTCTTATGACACCCTTTTCTTGCAACAAACGCCCAATCTGTCGTGCCCTGGCTTCCAGAGTTTGTTCGACTACTTGATTTTGTTCTTGAAGTTGTTGCAAATCTCTTTCCAAATGTTTTCTTTCACCCTTGAATTCTTTTGCCTGTTTGATCATTTTCTCCTCAATGGTGACGACCCTTTTCTTTAACCCCGCAACCTCATTGTCATCTTTCTTTTAATTGTTTGACCGAGCGTGCTCGTTCTTCCGCAATTCTAGCCAATTGATTTCGAGACCTGGCTAGTTCACCTTCTGCTTTGTTCAGATCAAAACTATATTCACCCACTTTCTGCCTCAGGTTATATATGAGATTTTCATCTTTGGCACTTTTGACAGGATTTTCTGCCGCTATTTCATTTTCTCAATCTGGGCTCGAAGGGACTTATTTTCTTTAGCTAGCCTTTTCTTTTCACCCTCATCCGCCGCTACTTGTAAGCCATTCTCGAATTGAAGGACTTTGACTTTCTTTCCAAGCTTTCCAATTGTGGCCCTGTACTCATTTTCTTTGGCCAACCAAGCCCACGGTTCTTGCGATGCCTCGATGAATTCCTGAATGTGCGGTTTTTTGGCCGGTCTTTCTAGTTCGGACCTTGCAGTGTTCTTCTTTCTATACCAGGCAAGATAGGCGGGTGAGACCTCGTCTCTAGATAGGTCCCATACTCGAGGGTTCGCCGTCAATTACTGGCACTCGTTCTAAATAGAATGAACTGTTTATTCGTGAAATTGGCCGTCGGAGCTAATCTTAACCGCGTAAATACTGAGATATTCATCTGGATGCATCACCTGACACCTTCCCAATTGTCTCATCACTCGGTAGGGAGCGTAAGGTTGAATACCTCGAAGACCCATTAGAAGGATGTAAGGACCAATGGCGGGTATATACACAATTTCTTCAATAGGAAGCCAACCTAGTGTTCATTCTATTTGTCCCGTAGTGATGGTGCGAAGGCGGGCTATCCATTCTCCAAACCCCTCCGGTAACTTGAACCCTGAAATCCTTGTGTCGAACTCTTCAATGCAACTTTTCTCTGCAGACCCATAACTCATATACTGAGGGTGGTGACACAGGTGTTCTATCATCCACATTTGTAGTAGCAAATTGCATCCCTCAAAGAAATCTGCCCCAGCTTTACAAGTTGTAAGAGCTCGGTATATCTTAGATATTATCATAGGGGCAAGGGTGCTCTTGGCATTGGTAATTAAGACATTGACGACTCCAGCCTCCCGCAGATCGGTATTCCCATCTTTCCGGGGAAACACCACAAGGCCTAAGAAATCTACCATGAAAGCGAAACACCTATGTTCATCCCATTTTGCTTGGTTCCCTTTGTTACAAACCCTGCTTTCCGGATTATTGAACCCTCCTATATGTCCGTACCTCCGGTATATAAAATGTAGAGTGGAAAAACCACCCTCCAACTCGGGATATGGGACTTTTTTGCTTATTTTTAACAAATACATGAATTTGTGAGAGTTAACGGCTCTTGGAGTGTTCAGATACTTATGCCTCAGACCTTCAGTACTTCCCATGTAACCTGCTATCTCCTACAAGGTGGGTGTAAGTTCAAAATACGAGAAATGCAAGACGTTGTGAGCCGGGTCCCAAGATGTGACCAACGCCTTTATGATGTCTCCCCTAGGCCTTATCTTCATCAACTCGGTGAGACCTCCCAAATGCAGATTGACCTTATCTTGCTCTGACTTGCCCAGATCTTCCCACCACATACGCAACTCCAAAGAGATTTTGTTCATAATTGGTACCGGTAAATTCTGACTCGTGCTCATTCTGGATGTTTATTAGGGTGTTTAGGAAAAATTTAAGACTTATTTGACCCAAAAATAAAATTAACACACATTTTATCAAAATAAAATAAAAACCCGGTTTTGCAAATACGGCCTTTCAGCATTTTGAGAACGATGATTTTAAGGTTGTGTCGGCTAACCATCCAAAACTTTGAAAAATAACCAAAGGTGGATGCTCATGCAAAAGCAACCTTCCGGTGCCCTTTTGGGGACATTCGGCTATTTTAAAAGAATGGCATTACTTTAATTATTTTCAAATGAAAAATAAATTTTTTGTTCTTTTTGGGATATTTTGCAAAATAGGGCAGTTGGACCCGATGGGGGTTGCCTACGTATCCCTCATCCGGTGAGAATCAAACTGGCGTAGTTCGGGCAATTTTGACAAAACAAAAGACCAACTTTTTTTCTTTCCTGGAAAACAATAAAAATTCTCTTTTTGTTTTTTTTTTCAAATTTTCGGCAGAGTTTTGGTATATTTTGGGATATAGATATTCATAACAGGTAGTTACCTCCCTTAGCCCTCACACTGTTATTTTCTTTTCCAAACTCTTTCCTTTTATTCAAAAGCCGGTCATCATGCAAATCCGAAACAAATAAATGCACAAGTAGCAAGTAAGATGCATCAGGATGGTCTTTTTCATTTTTGGTACATCTGTCCTAGACAAACACAACCCCTGTGTTGAGTCTCCAAAGTAAAAATGCACGTGACGCAGACAAACGTTCCTACTAGGGATCCGACATGAGGTCTTGTTATACCAGGTTTAAAACCTGGGTTTATTTGTTCTAGACCTGGCTTACCCAAGCAGACAACTCGAGCCGATGGGGGGACTGCGTACCGGTAACCAAAAGATCATCTGGCTTTGCAACTTGTCCGAACCTTGTTCTATTTGGAATAGGATAGTAACAGAAAGAAGTTACGACCAGCATGCACTCCTCACGAGAGGGAAGAGAGGGATTTCGTAGCAGTTTATATATACAGTTCAGATAATATCAAAGCGGTAAAAAGCAACATTTAGCACATTAGGCCCAACCACGAACAAAATCAGATAAAGCTAAATATAACAATTTATCTAAGCTCGAATTGTAAACCCTGAACCAGAAATTCTGGGTTCGGTCGCCAGAGCTGTCACCCCTCCTTTTTACCTATACTCCCGAGGGTGTAAGGGAGTTTTTTGCAATTTAAGTGACAATCGAAACAGGATGATATTTATTAAAATTCAGAGTCGCCACTTGGGATAATTTATGGTGTCCCAAGTCACCGGTTTAAAATCCCAAATCGAGGAAAAGAATGACTCTGTTTAACAGTCCGCGAACCAGAAATTCGGGTAAGGAATTTTGTTAACCCAAGAGAAGGTGTTAGGCATTCCCGAGTTTCGTGGTTCTAGCACGGTCGCTAAACTGTTATCAATGGTTCAATTATCTGATTTTAAAACCACTATAAACCTATGTGTATTTTTACTTTAAACCGCTTTTATTTAATTAATTAAAGGAAGATTGCAACGCCATTTAAAAAATATTTTAAACCACATCACATAAATACACCCGCAGTTCGCAACACATTTCAGCTAACGTTGAGATTTGGATTTGGGTCACATAAATGTGCACCCAAGTTTAGGAAGGTAAATTATTAAATAGCGCGCCTAAAGCAACTACGCATTAGCAACTGTGTGAGGGCCATGGAAATTCAACTAGGTGGCACGCCTCGAATTCTAAGGATCAAAACAAGATTAATTAAATGAGGGCCATGCAATTGTCATTCTTGTTTGGCATGACGCACCTCAATTCTAATTTAAAAAAAAAATTAATTATATTTAGAAGGGCCATGAACTATTTATGTTGTCTACTATAGCACATCTCCAAAAAGTCAAGCTAATTAATAAAACTCAAGAAATTCAAAAAGCCTTTTATGCCAAGTTTGAACTTACGCTGTAAGAACAAATAATTAAAAGTCTAATCATCTTTCAAACCTTGGCCCAAAAAGGAGCCCAATTGCTTATTGCACATGCTACTGAATTAATGATTTTTGATGACTTAAACTAAATTACACATGCAGCCCAACATTTAAAATGTAGGCAGCTGTAGTGTTGGGACTCAAGATAGAACCCTTGCGAGAACTCAAGACTGCACATAGCCCTTTAGAAATAAATATTGATCCCATGAAGCACACATGATAGCAAGAACTGTTGTTGTCTATTTCCAAATGATTTCAAGGTTTTGGGACCAAATTAAACCCAAATCTAACAAGGTAAGAGGAGATGTTAATGTGTGGATCCTAGATCGAGTCCCTGCGAGCTCAAATTAATCCAGCTATAGAAATTGGATCCCAAACTTATTATGTTTATTTAAGATGCTCTTCAAATAATACCAACAGTCCCGTCTTTGAATTTTTGATTACCTAAATGGGGAACAATAAAAAAAACTGATTTGTAGGAAAATTAAAACAAACTGATAGATAAATCAAATTATATTTATCATGAATACATGACTAAACCTCACACGTCAACCAATTCTACATTTAACAATATACCAAAATACTTTAAACATAATAGAATATACATCATTCACTTTCACCTCTAACTTATAATTATCGTAATAGCTATTCTAATACAAATTCACCTACAAAAAAGAGCACCTATTTCAACCAAAATTAGAGCTAAAACTCAGGTGTTTGAAGAAGTACGTTGCTACATTACCTTGACAGTTCCAAAATACCATATCCTTAGCTAACATGGTTTAATCACAACACTTAACTAAGGGTCAATATTTTTATCAAGTTCCTTGCCGCAACAGTCCAAAACCAACTATAACAACAAGAACTTCAGAAGCAAGTAAAATTATCGCAAAGGCTATACTAACTTCAATAGAGGCAAGTTCACTAAATAGCTCCCATGTGAGCATACAACATGTCAATTAACTAAAAAAAATGAAACTAAACTAATAGATTTGAATGTGCAGAAGCCACATTTGGAACTCCGAATTTCATTTCATTTCAATATCAAAACCTCATGTGAGATAAATCTAGGAACATGTACCTGTAATATGAAATGTAGGAAAGAAAATGAATATCAGTAACCAAGAAGCACAACAGTAAAAACTCAGCAACCAACAGAACCAATTTGAACAGAAAATTTATATGCAGTAAGCCCAGAAAGGTTTGATCGAACAATGAACTTCAACACATCAAACCAGACTTTCACAAACCCATCTCAAACTATGTTTAACACCAGATGATTTAAATGTTCTTTCAGAGATTGAAAAGTAACAAAATATGTACAAATGATCAATGAAACAGTAAAAACAGTACAACCTTTTAATTTTTCAGATTATTTCTCTTCAATCTCCTCTGTTTCTTTTCTCACTGGATTTCTATCTCTCTTCTTTTCTCCTCACTCCTTTTTCAGAGTATTCAACACTCAGTCCCCTCCCTTTTGTATGAACTTAGTATCTATATATAGGCATTCAACTTAGTGCATTTACCACTATCAATTCAACTTTTCATTTCTTTAATCATCCACTCAATTGTCCACTCAATTATCCACTCAATTAGTGCAATCCTAACCCTACCATCCACTAGAAACTTCTTAAGTAGGTAAACACTTGAATTAAACTTACATTAATTAGTCGATTATTATACACATTTAACCAAACTCAAGCTAATCCTTAAATTAACTGACTAAATTATTAAACAAGATATGATTTCCAAATTCTAAACATACTGACCACGCAAACTTATGAAACTAAGAAAAAATTCACCAAACATTCTGAAAAACAAAACAACGAACAGAAAATAGTTTATATCAGAAGACTGGTCGAGTTTTCAATTCAAATCGACCAGAGAAAAGAAAAAGAGATGGGGAAAGCCGAACAATAGAATAATACTAACGAGAATAAACACAAACTATGAAAGAACTCACCGGCCAGGCTCGAACTTGGAATTGACACTCTGAATCAACCTAAAATAATATCAAACATTTGTTCTTGGTGGATAACAAACGAGCGTCATTATTTTGTGATGAAACAGGCTTGAATAAGCCAAGAAATCTAGCAAAATGAACTTTCATGCACTAGTCAGACTTTAGGGTTCTAAGGCTCGAACTCAGATTTGATATTCAAAGAGTTCTGGATACATCCGAGGGAAACTAATGATATATTGGGCATGAGGGGGTTATGTAGGTTATGTGGTGTTAGTTTGGGGTCGATTGGAAGTGGTTCCGCCACCTGAGAAAGTTAGGGCGGCGCTATGGTTCATCCCTTCGAATCAATATACGAAGGGCTCCAGGGATGTTCGAAGGTAACGGGTTACGGATTTGGGAAGAGGGGAGTGAAGGGGTTCGAATCGATATTATGCAAATATGACGTCAATGAGAGGAAGTAAGGATCCCTATCCGATATGTTATTAATAGAGAAGGAGTAAGTGCGAGACATAAGTTAAGACAAATAACCCAAGAAAGATTTCACGGAATATTGACATGAGAATGGGCCAACGAGTAGTTAGTAATTGATTCAGGAAGAGCCTAGTCACAACTAGACAAGAAGTTACAGACAAAACAGCAGATCATGCAAGATAAATGTAGTAAACCCTAACATGGAGAATTTAGCCCAGCAGTTATGACATTGTAATACTTTAGATATATTCATATAGGAGTTGGAGAAGTTAAAAAGGTACTGTATGAGTGTTATAGAAATAAAAGAGAGTGTCACTAGGAAGACAGTCAAAATATCAGTCTAGACGCAACCCCAAAAGCACAAGGGCGTGAAGATAAGTAACTATAGATAAGTATAGGCAAGGAAGCACAACAAAAGATCCGACGAGTATACGAAATAATAAGCTCGCATCTTTACAAGAGTCTGAGGATCCTCCCTAAGTACTACAATGAAGGACTAGCTGAGGAAATGAGGAAGAAGGCTTCAACCTAAGCACAGTGACCTAATGAAGAAATGGTCATGTAAAAGCAGTCTCACAACAAAAAATTGTATTCCCTCCAAAAGAAAGTGTCACCTACCGTGACTAATGAACGGCGAGAAAGAACGAAAGTAATATTCGAGATTGTATGAGTTGCAAAAAAATTCTGGCATGTGTGGGAACTAGGATGAGTTAAGTATTTACCAAACAAGGGGCAACAAGACTAGGAAAAGTAATTGCACACATTTAAAGAAAGCTGAGATAAAACGAAGAGAATTATTCGATCAATGATCCAGAGTTAGTACGTTATGGATACACTAAAGATTTTGGAGCATTATCCTTGTTGACACTCATACAGACATAGAAGACTCTGGTATAAGATAAAAAGAAGAATTGAGCCCAGGACATAGACAAGGATTGAATTGTTAGAAGATTGTATCGTGGATATTCCATAATGCCCATGAAAGGCTAAGGTAATAACTGATACCATGAGCCACATATCGGAAGATACCTTAAGCCTACATGAAGGCTGATTGGAAGGAAGAGGAAGCTAAAAGAATTACAACACCCAAGTAAATCAGGAGTCTGATTATTGAACCTAGAAAAATTATAGAAGTTGTGCTTGATAATATGACCAAATCACTCTTAATATCAGATATTCAAGAGAAATAACACAATGACCATAATATATAATGGATCTACAAGAAAGCCAGTTAGAAGAAGTACCAGCCTCATAAGAAGTCATTCGAATCTCCCACCGGATTCTATATGCATCAAAGGTTCAAGTATTATAACAGAGCTTCAGGTTGTGAAGATAAATTATGCCTAATGGGAAGAGAGGTTATAACAGAGATAGAAAAATGCGAGGCAATATTTTAAGGTAAGTAAGGAAAAGGTGAACAACATACAAGATACTCAAATACAAAAGGTTATGAATAGCTCATACTGCAGAAAAGAGACTATAAGTGCGGGATTTAGTATCCAAGAATGATAGCAGCGTCGTCAGTGGTATACCTTCCATCCTATGGTTTCTAAGTACCAAAAGGTCTAATTAGAGAGTAAAAGAAAAGTTAGAGATGATGTGATGTCTCGATGTTCCAGAAAAACATAAGGAAATCGGTCGCAAGCTAATGTATGATGTAATGATAAGGTTTTAGAAAGACAGGAGTAAGGATAAGAGAAGGGCAAGTGAGAAGATGACGAAAATGGATAAGTCCTCGGGATTAAGCTAGTGAAAACAAAGAGCTGATGGTTCCTCTAAGTTATAGAAAGCTCAGTCTAATCTGAATGAACTCAAAGGCGTCTAAGACTAGTAGCATTTAGAAGAGATGGAATGTTGCCTTAGTAATAGAATAATAATGTAATTGTGATAGATAAAGGATGACGTGTGGGCCTTCGATTGAGTAACGATCTAACAAAGAAAAGAAAGAGATCTCATGAATTGGATATGATTAAAAATACCCACACAAGGTGAATCGCATTGGGATGCTATAAAGTACGGTTATGGAAGTATAGTATTAGCCCTAGGGGGATCAATCTAATTACTCTAGATGCCCCAATCAGACGTGAACCCTAGCGGCGGTATTACATAAGAGATCAAGTTATCAGTGTTAGATGCTGGATCAACGTTAAGGTGAATCAACAATAGATGGATAAAAGTTCAACATTATGAGATAATTAAGCCATCAGTTTTAAGGATAAGCAACGAGAGTAACCTAGAGTTTGTTGCAGACCATGATAACGATAAATAAAAGTAAGAGTTATGATATAGTATGACCTATGTAGATGCAGCAAAGTCATACAAATGGATAACTAGGTCTATGAAATAAGATATGGACATATTCGAAAGCTCTACAAAATACCGAGCAAAGAACGTCAGTATACCCATAGATGCCCAGAGAGGTATCTTATTAAGCCTTGAATATGTTTACAAATTAAGGCCTAGAGATTCGCTAAAACTTGAAGGAAAAGGAGAGAAAAGATGCTAGGCACACTTACAAAGTCAGTATCGTAGAGGTTGCATGATAGTAGGTAGCAACAGATACAAGATTGGAAGGAATTCGATCACAAGCCATGGCGTGGAAAGAGGCCTAAAGGGGGGATATGATCTCTGTAATACTATCATTATTTTGATCAACAGTGTCATACATGTATTACATCTTACTCATAATGATTCATTAGCTCTCTTCTTATTTTCCGCTAATATCTATGTCTATCACTTTATTCTGAAAACTCGAACAAGACATTCTTTTGCTTTTAGCTCCCCTTGCTCTATCCATTGGCTCTTTGAATTGACTAACATTCTCTCTCTACTAGGGACGGGAGCCACACTAAGATAATATTTATCTCGTCAAGGCTTCCAGTGCCTATCTTTGTAGTACTCATATCTAGATGTACTATTTGAGAGTGCATCATCTGGGTATTTCACAAGGAGATCTATTAGCACCTTTATTATATCCTTCGGAAATGTTAACTAACACAAACAATCTATACACCATTTTGGGTTACTCTAACTCCAGCCGGATCTTGATATCCCGTCTTTTCTCAAGCCATATTTGTTAGCTTCCATAGGGCATAGCTGAAATTAGTGTGTTCGATTGTACATACATCTGTTACTGTTAAAGATAACTCAGAATTCTTATATCTCTCTTTTTGACTGGTAAATAATGATTGTCTTCATTAACTGGGTATGTCGTACTTTTCTTCACCTTGCATCTTTTCCTTGCTGAAACTTGTGTCTACATTCCAATTCTTTTATTCCTTTTTACCGTAAGCGTGGATAAATATTTTTGCCTTTAAAGCTACTTATCAAGAACCTTACACCTTTTAGTAGACGCATGTTTTGTTGAAGACCTCACATTTAGTCATTATAAGCATGATGCAAAATCGAGTTCCTCTGACTCAACTCTTCCAGGACTATATATCTGTACCACTTCTATCACGACCCAAATCGATGGGCCGTCACGAGCACCCAATCCCTTACTCAATCGAGGATGAATGTAATGTATCTTTCTTATTACATCATCATAGGTAAGTGGGTTAGAAGGGGCGTCATGAGATAACCAGCATGAACATGAGGGAATATCCGACATAGAATGACCCAACCTGATATAGAAACTCATACATATGACATACGGGACTATAAGTCCTATGTGATCCATTATATATTTAAAATATAGCAAGGCCATATAAGTATCCGTATACATGACATCTGTCTAAAATCCTCTAAGAATACATACTTATCATAAAGGTTGGGACAGGGCCCCGCCATACCAAACAATATGTGTCTAAATCATATTGACCAAACAAGCAACTCCGGAGCAAATGTAGCGCACCAATATCTTCCGCTGGGCTTATAGTGTACTTGGAGGACTCTCGACCTATCTATCGAGACCTGCAGGTATGAAATGTAGTGTCCCCAAGAAAAAGGGACATTAGTACAAATAATGTACCGAGTATGTAAGGAATGAAAATCAGTAAATAATAGACATGAGAGAAACATGGAGTAAAAGACTCAACATGTGAGTCTGAATAGATCTATGAATCACTTAATACTTATAATGCCATGTATATGCGTATAAATATCATACCATCATATCATCTCGTCCACTGTGGGCAAATCATAACCGTATATCAGTTGATCAGGTGGTGGTGCGTATATAATGTCATAACCTTTTCACATATCCCATAAACATATATACCCATATATAACACCATATGGTCATGGGTAAATGTACATGTATATATGAATGCAATGCATGAGAAAGTACGTTAATAAAATCTCTCGGAACGTCATAAGACCATTATGCTTTTGATTAATATCATGAAGTAAACTTTATCAATATACGTATTTTCTGAGATCCGTGAACAGGAGATGTAATAATAAGACATATGAGAATTCAAGAACATAGGTAACCTTAATACTTCTATCAATAGAGTCATTTATGGAAGTTGTGCATTTGCTCGTTTCGTTTGTGTCGTATAGATCATGCCAAAGTGAAAGAAGGGATAGCCTTAATATACCTCAGCCGATTCTCTTGACAATCCATCTAACACATGTCAATTGCCACAATAGGTAACGGCGGATCAAAGTATGGGAAATTTCGTATGATATTCTTGAAAAGGATTGCACTGTACTCCCTTAGAATCGCTATATCCCGTTGCTATTACACAGTATAATTTCATATGAAATTTTGTGTAAGACCATTACTTTTCTGAATATGACCAACTTTAATTTATGATTTTAGAGAAGCCTCACGTTACCACTGCAAATTTTTGAGCTAGTCATGTTACCTTGTAAATTTATATCCATCTCTCTTAAAATGAATTAAAGATCTATGACTAAGCTTTCAAAAGGTGATGACTAAGCCTTATCAAGTGACTTTTAAGAGTCATCAATTTGGAAAGGTTGGCTGCCACGTTTCGGGATAAGGACTCTATCAAAATTATCCACAAATATCTTAGTATTTATCCAAATAACTTAATTACTTAATTAAATTCCCATTAGAATCCATAATTACCCAATTATCTACATAATTAAGAATTATCTCAAATTACTTAAAATACTGCTCACTTTTAACACACCTTATACACCTTACTATCATGATCATGTGGTACCTTGTATGGCACTAGTCCATGATTACGATGTATTATATCTCGTACTGTAATTTTTCTCAAAATGTCAAACTTTCAACGAAAACTCATTTTCTTTGATTCGCTTACCCTCTCACTTTCACAAATTTACTTATCACTTATTTTAAATATCATAATAATTATAATTCCAAAATAATCTCATTCCTGAATTTACGTCGATTAGCTTGCGTCGGAACTTTAACATACAAAAATACAGGATGTAGCATTTCATTTCTGAGGTTTCACCAATTTATTTATGGTGTACTTTCACGTACGAAAATATAGGGTCTAACATCATTCCCCCCATTTGGAACATTCGTCCATGAGTGTTGACTGATGCACTCATCATTCTCATAACCCATAACTCTTGCGAATACTTTAGTACTCCTCTTGCCATCTGAGCAACTATTCTGTGAATGAATCCCAAAGGCTAGGACATTCCCCTCTTTAGGCCTCTTTCTCACACCATGACTCGTGGTCAGAATCCTTCCAATCATGTAACTATTGCTACCTTTTATCATATAGCCTGTACGACTCTGACTTTGTAAGTGTGCCTATACGACTCTTCTCTCCTTTTTCCTCCATCTTTTAGCCAGTCTCTAGGCCTTACTTTGTAAAAGTATACAGAGTTTAATAAGATATCCCTCTAGGCATCTATACTGAAGTTCTTTCCTCGATACTTTGTCGAACTTACGAATATTGTTATATCTTATTTTACAAACTTGGTTATTCACCCGTATGACTTTACTGCATCTAGGTAGGTCATACTATACCATAACTCTTACCTTAGTTATATTATTATCGAGGTCTGCTACCCAATTTCAGGTTACTCTCTCGCTTCTTATCATAGATGTATTAATCCAAGTCATTCAATGTTTCCTTATTATTGTTCATCTAAAGGATTCCTTATCACTTCACACACATTGGAACTTTATCCATCTATTTTTGATTCACCTCAATGTTGATCCATAATATACCACTGATAACTTCTCCTCTTATGTAATCACTAGGGCTCGCATTGCATTTCCTAAATGATATTAGTCTTAGACTCTTTTGAGTTCGTTCAGGTATACTAAGCTTTCATAACTTAGAGAAACCATTAGCTCCCTTGTTTTCATGGGCTTAATCTCGAGGACTCATCCATTCTCGTCACCTTCTCATTCACCCCTTCTTATCCTTACTCTTGTCTTCCTAAAACACTGTTGCTTTACCATACTTTAGCTTGAGACTTACGAATATCTATTTATACTACTTGTAACTTTCCTTCAACATGTTTGCTCCATAGATTTGCTTATGTTATTATGGAACATCAAGTGAGATATCACATCATCTCTAACTCTTCTTTACTCTCCTGACTAGGCTTCTCAATACCTAGAAACCATAGGCTGGAAAATATGTCATTGAGGACGCCACTATCTTTCTTGGATACTGAATTCCCGCGCTTCTAGCCTTTTATCTAAAGTACGGATTTTTCATAACCTTCTGCACCTGAATATCTCGTACGTTGTTCACCTTTACCTTATATACCTTAAGGTCTTATATCACATCTTCTATTCCTTTCATGAATTCCCTTGGACATAGGTATATTCACCTCCATGTCTTTAAGCTCTATTATGATACTTGCATCTCCGGTACATACAGAATCTGGTGGGAGATTCATACTAACTTCTTATGAGGCTGGTATTTTTCTTACTGGATTTATCACAGAGCCGTTATAGAATATTGCTGTTGTATTATATTTTTTGTACCTCGGATATTAAGAGTGATCCTGCAATGTTCTCAATCACGATTTCTATAATTTTCCGAGTCCAATAATCAGATTCCTGATTTACTTAGTTGATGTAACTTTTTAGCTTCCTATTCCTTCTGATTAGCCTTCATGTAGGCTTAAGTTATCTTCCGATCTGTGGCTCATTGTATTAGTTATTACTTTAGCCTTTCATGGGCGCTATGGAATATTCATAATACAATCTTCTAACAATTCAATCCTTTATCTATGTCCTGGGCTTAATTCTTTCTTTCAACTTATACCGGAGTCTTCTACGGCTGTATGAATGTTAATATATATGCTGCATGGATAATACTCCGAAATCTTAACTGTGTTCAAAATGTAACTAACTCTGGATCATTGGTCAAGTAATCCATTTCGTTCCATCTCAGCTTTCTTTAAACGTAAGCAATTACTTTTCATGGTCTTTCTGCGCCGTTTTTGCGTGCATACTTAGCTTATCTTAGTTCCCATGAATGCTGAAATTTTAATATTTTTGTGAAACTCATATGATTTCGACCATTACTTTCGGTTTCACTTCCCACTCATTAGCCACGATAGGTGCCGAACCACTTTCATATGGATTGCATGCAATGTTGTTGTGAGACTGTTATTATAAGACCATTCCTTCTTCCTTACTTCCTCAGCTAGTATTTCATTGTAGTACTGAGGGAGGACCCTCTAACTCTTGTAAAGCTGTGAGCTTATTATGGAGCTTATCTCAATACCCTTATTCTTGTAGGGTTGCTTCTGAACTAATATTTTGACTGTCTTCCCAATGTCACTCTCTTTTATTCACATAACATTCATATGGTACCTTTAACTACCCCGACTCCTATCTGAATATATCTCAAGTATTATAACGATATTACTATGAGGATGAATTCACTATATTGGGTTTTACTATGTTTATCTTGCATGATCTGCTGATTTGTCTATAACCTCTAGTATAGTCATAACTAGGCTCTTGCTGAATCAACTAATAACTACTCATTGGCCCCTTCTCATATAAATATCCCGCATAATTTTCTTGGGTTATTTACTTTGTCTTAGCTTAACTATCGCACTGGCTCCTTATTTATCAATAACATCTCGGGTCGGAACCCTTACTTCCTCTCCTTGACGTCATTCTTGCTTAATGTTCTGTAATCATAACATATATGTAGGATTTAAATAAATGTAATCTCATACCTTTCTTATTTTTATCGCACCTTCCTTTACCATTCCATAGTTACTAGAACCACTATTACATCTCGCATTTTCGTACGTTAAAAGTTTCGTCTTCAGTTAATTGATGTAGACTCGGGGGTGAGATTATCTTGAGGTTAACATATTTATGTTGTTTATAACAAGCAATATGTAAGTGTCATGAAGTATAAAGGGTGCACGACTTAAGGAAAACGAGTTTCGTTGAAAGTGACCAATTTGGGGATAAAATACGGGTCGAGTGATAATACCCGATAATTATGAACTTGTGTCATGCAAGGTACCATATAACCACGGTAGTATAATGTATAAAGTATATTAAATGAGTAGTATTTTTAGGTAATTTAAGATAATTCTTAATTATTCGGGTAATTGGTTAATTACCGAGTTACGGAATATTACCTAGTTAATTATTAAAAAATGAGATAAAGATTATTCCCCCTAAAAACGTGGCAAGAAACCACAAACATAAAGAATGACACTTTATGTCTTCTTGAATATGTGGCCATCCAAGATTTCGTTGAAATTAATATAGACTTATCAAAAGCCTTATCTCAACCTTCATTTTAGACAAAGGAACCAAATAAGTGCATTCCATTTGAGATTAAAGAGTTTGTATCTAACACATGTATTCAATAAAAGGAATTAGATTTTCATATCCATGAATACAAGTTAAAGTTGACAAAGAGAATTAAACAAAAAATTCAAAGAAGCAAATTTCATTCAAGAATTTCAACAAGCAGAAGCTAATTTCGTTCGAGAATTTCAAAAAGGCAGAAGCTTAATCCGATTTTTTTGAGTTCTAAGTTCAATCAACTAATGTTTTCCAACGGAATATTATACGAATTTTTCCCTACTCCAGGTATGGTAATGCCATCCTTTCTTTCTTTTGTCATGATCCAGATTATACAGAAGAAACGAGCAAATGCACAGTTTCCATAAATTACTCTATCCATATAAATACTAGGGGTGTCTATATTCTTGGTTCCCTATGTGAATTGTTATTATCTTCTGATTCATGGGACTCAGAATAATACGCAGTTGAATTTTTTTTTCCGGATTTACGTATTTTTCATGCATTTCACCCATTTATACATATACATTGGCCCATGACCAGATGGCGTTATATACATGTATATATGTACATTGTATTTATATGGGATAAGAAAAAAGGTTACGGCATTATATACACACCACCACCTGATCAGCTGGTATATGTTAATGGTGTTGACCACAATGGCCGAGACGATATGATAGGATGCCCTCAGTGGCTTGATGATATAATGTACACCCATACCTATGCATGTCATGACATTTATATGCATGTGCATGACATTATAAATGTTTCAGAATTTATAAAGTTACTCAGATTTAGAGATGGATTTGTTTATTCCATGTTTCATATATGTCTTTTACGTATAGATTTTCATGTCTTACATACTTAGTAAATTTTTCGTACTGACGCTCTATTTCACGTGGCTTGCGTTTCATGCCCGCAGGTGCAGGTAGGCATACTGAAGGTCCCCCTTCTTAGGATCCTTGATCAGTGAGAGTTGGCATGCTCCACTTGATCTGGAGCTGCTTTTGATTTTGGTACGATATGTTTGTATATATATGGATATGACATGGCTCCGTACCATCTTTGTACAATTATATTTCTATTAGAGGTGTGTAGACAGTATGTCTAGTTGGATAGTATGTGGCCTTGCCGGCTTCCAGTTTTGAGGTATACAGTTGTCTATAGCAGCCTTGTCGGCTCGCCCTACGTATGTTGCACGTATATGTATAAATGCCTTTTTGGATAGATTTTCTTCATGTATGTTATTCTCGTAATTCAGCAGATATTATTCAAGTTTATATCTTAGATGCGTGCTTAGGGGTGTTTGACAGGTAGGACTCAGGCACTCATCGCGGCCAATCAGTTTGGTTCGTGACTGAAGTGGTATTAAAGCAGTTCTGTCCTAGGATTGTCTAGATACCGTGTTTAGTAGAGTCTTATTTATGGGTGTGTTGTGCACCACACTTATAAACAGGAGGCTACATGACATATAGGATGTTATCCTTTCTACTTATCTTAGATCATGCAATATAAAAATTCATGTTCCTTAACGATATGCTATGTTTCAGCGGTGCCTCAAAAGACTACAACAACTAGTATGGATCAGAAGGCTATAAAAGAGTTAGAAAACGATATAAGTCACACTATAGAGTCAAACCCATCGAAGATCATGGGTTCTATTGAGGAGTATCCATACGAGGATGCATATAAGTCATCTATTCGAGCTGTTTTGACCACTCCGGCAACAGATGGGGTGAGAGGACTTCCGACCTCACCAAGGCCCTTAATTTCATTCTCACATCCCGTTGATCAGGGTATGAGGGGAGTAGTGCATGGATTGGCACAGTCGGGTTTCCCTCAGGTTCAAAATTATGTTAGGGTATTTGCGGACACCAGCTCTTCTGAGGTTCCAGATAGTCCACACTCTTGGGAATCCATCAATAAAGGTTCATCTGTGTATATTATAGGATATGCAGAGGAAGAGGATAGTAGTCGGGCCAAGAGGATTAAGGTAACTGATAAGGATACGAAGGCTACGCTTCGAAGTGTGTCTGATCGAGTCTCTCATATAGGATGAGGCAAGGATCCTCTACTGTAGACTTCCTCCAGATGTCAGCTTTTGGTTGGTGAGTTCCAACTCTTCTTGGAGTATTACTAAGTCAGGGCTCTGAATGTGTTAGGTTGTTATGAGGATGTAGGGAGCCCCGTCCCGACTTGTATATATTATGGTTATGCCTACTTAGAGGTTTTGGAGACACTATCCTGTATATAGTTTTGGATATTATATATCTAGGGTTTTGCCGACCCCTATGTATATAAACCTTTTTCTAAATTAGTTATGCGAGTTAAGTCTTAATATTGTTACTTATTGTCACGACCCAAACTGGAGGGCCATGACTAGCACCCGACCATACTTGCCGAGCACCAACGTACATTTCATCTAAACTTTATTATTATCTTTTAGGGATGACGAGATCAATATAAATGGTAGACCTGGATCATGAAAAACCAGCAATAAAAACTGATAATATGACGGCATGAACATATGACCAGACAATCAAGAAACTACATAAAAGGTATGATCTACCACGTTACTATGAAAGACTATACAACAAAAACTAGCCGACAAGGCATACCAAACTATACATGAGTCGACACCTGTCTATGAGCCTCTAAAGGAATATAAGTGCTACAACATAGCCGGAATAGGGCCCCGACATACCCATAATGTCTATAACAAAAATGCATACCAAGACCAAGGCAAGCCCGGAGAAGGGATCTCGCCAATCACCGCTGAACTGGACAGCCTACTGTGGTGGGGGAGCTGCACCTGCCTGTCTATCAGGACCTGCAGCACGACATGCAGCGTCCACAAATAAAAGGACGTCAGTATGAATAAAGTACTGAGTATGTAAGGCAGGGAACAATACGATCAGTAATGTAAGCAAGGATAGAGAATATACAACCTATAACATCTTAGTACCTCTGAGGGCTACTGACATGAAATGCATGATACATATGTATAAATACATAAACCTTTAAAACATTCGCCTCTGTGGGCATCATCATCATCATATCGTACCCAGCCATAATAGGCTCGGTAAAAAACGTACCCGACCAACATAAGGCTCGGTAGAATCGTACCCGGCCACGTGGAGCTCGGTAAAACCCAACTAATCAGTGGTTGCACAATAGGTGCCGTACCCGACCAACTATAGCGTGGCTCGGTAGAGTAAAATAGATACATATATATAATGCATGCTCGACTCATGGAATCACATTCTAAACCTTTCGGAGTGACGTAAGGTCGGTATCCTCTGTACACGTTATTAGGACTAACTCTTCACTATGAACCTTATAAGAATCAGGAAGTACCAACAACATTGATAACATAAGAATAAGAGAAGCAACATTAACATCAATCGTTCCATAAGAGGGAAAACAATGTAAGTACTGCTAGCTTCTAAGAGTAGAGTATCTTGGAAGCTCGTTCATTACATTATGTACAATCGGAGTCGTGCAAAAGAAGGAAAGGGATAGCCTCACATACCTTGTATATATTGCCCCAATCTCAAGCTATGCAATTGTCAAAACTCCTTAGTCTACAATAAGAGAAGCGATACTATCGTTATCATTTAAGCATCATAACTATTATGTATCGACCACAACCTATTTTACGATGAAACGAACAACACCTCCCCTATATATATGACTTCACACCATTCAAAACAGTCACCAAACAAGCCAAAAAACATCAATAATAAACATATTGAGCCTCCCAAAATAGTCCACGCACAGCCTAATCACTCCATACATACGACGATCACCGTAGTCGTGTCATACGACCCGGAAATGTTACGAATAACTATCATCCCACAACCCTACATATATATGGTTTTTATCCACACCCTTCCTCCTCCAAAACTCCACAAAACAGTAGTAAAATAGGCAGTGCAACAACAACGCAAAACAGTCCACAAAATAATAACATTACTACCAAGCCTTTCGATATATATTTCACAAGTTTTAGCTTTAATGGCTTAGCCGTAACTTGGATAATCTTAAATACATATAGAGTAATAGGTTCCTTACCTTTATACAGAAAAAACAACTCCAATTTGACCTTAAATTTCCATGAAATATCCCTCCAATGCTGCCACAACAACAAAAAAGCGAAACTAGCGATCAATTAGTGTTTTTCGGCACTAGAATCACTTTAGAAGGCTTGAAATCACCTAGGATTGATATTAAGAACATGAGGGAGTATTTACAGAACATAAACCCTTTAAAAAACCTCCCACACGAGCTAGAACGACACAAAAATGAGCAACAACAAGAAGAACAAGAGACTTACTAGCGCCACGGAATTCCCGACACTTGATTTGTGTTGTTTGCCCTTTTTTGGGTCTTGAATCTTGAGAGAACCTTGAGAGGATGTTCTTAGGGTTCTAAGGTCTGAAAATAGTGAGAAGAAATGACTTAAAACGGGTTGGAGGCATCCTATATAGGTCAAAATATCTTAAACCGCCTTAGTGGGCCCCATAGAGAGGTGCTTGGCACAGTCTCGCGAAAATGCGAATATCTCTCTACTATGAGATCGTATCGATGAACGAATTAATGCGTTGGAAACTAAACTCATAGACATTTAATTTGGTTTTTAGATAACCCTGTAATTCCTTGTAAATTAGGAGAAAAGATTAGAAACATTTGACCTAATGTTTAAGTAAAATTATGAACCTAAGTTGCGACAACTTTTGTCGACTTTTGTTTCATAACTCCTTTGACTTCAAGACTTATGATACGGATATTATATGATTAAAATACCTTAATACATGACCTCTTGAATGTATTAAGCACCGCTAGATTTACCTGAAAATACGAGTTACAACATCCTTGATTCATTTAACTTCTAATACTTGTTAATCACCCTTATACACTCTTGTATCACTTAAGACCAATAAGATTGACTTCTTATCATCTCAAAGATAATTCCTTCTTGGATTTATGTTAACTAATATATGGCATGAACTAACACATGTGGATGTAGGTTGTAACACCCTCCACCCTTAGGAACATTTGTCCTCGAATGTAAGGGTTCATGGGGAGTTTAAATCATCGTGGATTCCAATGGAAATTTCCGATCAATTTTCCCCTATAAAATGGTCACTAGCAAAACTTGCAAGCAATTAAGCCCAACATATGGCTTCACAAGGCTACACAAAGCATTATGCATATTTACATTATCTACATATCACCATTTTGTATTAAGGAGGAGTATTCTCAAATTATTGCTTACCTCATAGAGCCGTTTAACCTTCCAATGTATCTTGTCTTTCACCAGCATCCTTGTTATATTCATTCTAGAATAGGTAAGGGTATTTAGACTTCATCTCCTCTTTTGCTTCTCATGTCATTTCTTCCATATTTTTGTTCCTCCATAATACTTTGACGGAAGCTACATCTTTTGTTCTCAGCTTGCGGACTTGTCAATCTAATATCGCCACTGGCACTTCTTCATAAGATAGGTACTCTATAACTTGTACATCTTTGATAGGGACGACCCGAGAAGGGTCTCCAATACATTTCCTCAACATAGATACATGGAATACCGGGTGGACAAATTCCAATTCGGATGGCAATTCTAACTCATAAGCAACCTGTCCAATTCGTCGAAGAATTTTATACGGCCCGATATACCTTGGACTCAGCTTACCTTTCTTCCCAAAACGCATAATACCCTTCATTGGTGAGATCCTTAGGACAACCCAATCACCAACCTTAAATTCTAGATCACGACGTCGGACATCAGAATAAGATTTTTGCCTGCTTTGTGCCGTCCTCAATCGCTCCTGTATCACTTTCACCTTCTCAATGGCTTGGTAAATCAAATCTGGCCCATATAATTCTGTTTTACCAACTTTGAACCATCCAACTGGTGATCTACATTTCCTCCCATATAGTGCCTCGTATGGGGCCATTTTAATACTGGAATGGTAGCTATTATTGTAGGCGAATTCTATGAGTGGAAGATGGTCATCCCAATTCCCTTTAATATCTATAACACATGCTCGTAGCATATCTTCCAATATTTGAATGGTATGTTCAGCCTGTCCGTCAGTCTGCGGATGAAATGCAGTGATGAGATTCACTTGTGTGCCTAAGCACTTTCTGAAAAGACCTCCAAAAGTTAGCTGTAAATTGAGCTCCTCGGTCTGATATAATAGATACTGGCACACCATGAAGCCTAACAATCTCCTTGATATACAACTTCGCATAATCTTCAGCCGTGTAAGTTGTCTTAACTGGAAGAAAATAGGCACATTTTGTAAGTCGATCAATTATTACCCAGATGGAGTCAAACTTATGATAAGAGCGAGGTAATCCAATAATGAAGTCCATATTAATCACCTCCCATTTCCAGGTCGGAATCTCTATATTCTGATGTAATCCACCGAGTTTCTGATGTTCTATCTTTACTTTTTGACAATTGGGACACTGGGCTACAAATTCTGCAATAGACTTCTTCATGTTATCCCACCAATACTGCTCCTTGACATCATGATACATCTTTGTCGAGCCGGGATGAATGGAATATCGGGATTGATGAATCTCATTCATAATCTTCTCTCGCAACCCTACCACATTAGGCACACATAATCGGCTCTGGTGTCTTAGTGCCCCATCTTTTTCTATCTTAAAAGCCATAGTTTTACATTGCTGAATGCTCTCTCTTAATCGTACTAATATAGGATCTTCATATTGCCATGCTTTTACCTCGGCTACCAAAGATGATTCTGATGTATTCTGTACAGTAACACCTCCGTCATCAGAGTCTAACAATCTGATTCTCATATTGGCTAGCTGATGAAGCTCTTTAGTCAACCCCCATCTACCTGCCTCAATATGTACTAAGCTTCCCATTGATTTACGGCTGAGAGTGTCTGCCACAACATTGGCTTTACCGGGATGATACAATATCTCGACGTCGTAGTCTTTCAATAATTCAAGCCACCTACGCTGCCTCAAATTCAACTCTTTCTGCTTGAAGATGTATTGTAAACTCTTGTTATCTATGTAGATGTCAACATGGATGCCGTATAAGTAGTGCCGCCATATCTTCAAAGCATATATTACTGCAGCCAATTCCAAATCATGAGTTGGATAATTCTTTTCATTCTTCTTCAATTGTCTTGATGCATAAGCAATCACCTTCCCACGCTGCATCAATACGCACCCCAAACCTATACCTGAGGCATCACAATATACCACATAACCTTCTGTTCCTTCAGGAAGAGTGAGCACTGGTGCGGATGTCAATCGATTCTTCAGCTTCTGAAAACTACGTTCACAAGTGTCAGACCACTGGAACTTGGTAGTTTTCTGTGTTAACTTAGTCAATGGTGATGATATAGAGGAAAACCCTTCTACAAACCGCCTATAATATCCTGCTAGCCCCAGGAAGCTGCGGACTTCTGATGGTGTTGTAGGTCTCGGCCAATTCTTTACTGCATCGATCTTCTGAGTGTCGACATTAGTACCCTCGTTAGATATCACATAGCCAAGGAACGCTACTGAGTTCAACCAAAATTCACATTTGGAGAGCTTAGCATATAACTTATGATCCTGAAGCGTCTGTAATACTATCCGCAAGTGCCCCGCATATTCCGCCTCCGAACGAGAATATACTAGAATGTCATCAATGAATACAATCACAAACACATCAAGATAGGGCCTAAATATAGTATTCATGAGATCCATAAAAGCTGTTGGGGCATTTGTTAGCCCGAACGACATCACCAAGAACTCAAAGTGCCCGTATCTTGTCCGGAAGGCCGTCTTTGGAATATCCTTCTCCTTAACCCTCACCTGATGATACCCTGAACGTAAATCAATCTTGGAGAAATACTTGGCACCCTGGAGTTGGTCAAACAGGTCATCAATTCTTGGAAGTGGATACTTGTTCTTTATAGTAAACTTATTCAACTGTCGATAGTCGATACACATCCGTAACGACCCATCTTCCTAGTCGAAGGCATCACTGAAAAAAAACAAGGTGAATATTAGAGACAAACACTTACGACTCAACTCTACGCATGATCTAGATTCAGGAAGAAGGTAACAACCCTAGATGTCATGTAGCCTCCTGATTATAAATGTGGCGCGCTACACATCCATAATCAAGACTCTACTAGACATGGCTCATAGACAATCCCTAGGACAGACTTGCTCTGATACCAAGTTTGTCACGACCCAAACTGGAGGGCCATGACTAGCACCCGACCATACTTTCCGAGCACCAACGTACATTTCATCTAACCTTCATTATTATCTTTTAGGGCTGAAGAGATCAATATAAATGGTAGACCTGGATCATGGACAACCAACAATAAAAACTGATGGCATGAACATATATAATATGGGATGACCAGACAATCAAGAAACTATATATAAGGTATGAGCTACCACGCAACCTGAAAGACTATATAACAAAAACTAGTCGACAAGGCATACCAAACTATACACGAGTCGACACCTATCTATGAGCCTCTAAAGGAACATAAGTTCTGCAACATAGCCGGAACAGGGCCCCGACATACCCATAATGTCTATAACAAAAATGCAAACCAAGACCAAGGCAAGCCCGGAGAAGGGATCTCGCCAATCACCACTGAACTGGACAACCTACTATGGTGGGGGAGCTGCACCTGCCTGTCTATTAGGACCTACAGCACGACATGCATCGTCCACAAATAAAAGGACGTCAGTACGAATAAAGTACTGAGTATGTAAGGTAGGGAACCATAAATACGATCAGTAATGTAAGAAAGGATAGAGAATATACAACCTGTAACATCTTAGTACCTCTAGGGCTACTGACATGAAATGCATGATACATATGTATAAATACATAAACCTTTAAAACATTCGCCTCTGTGGGCATCATCATCATCATATCGTACCCGGCCATAATAGGCTCGGTAAAAAACATACTCGGCCATCATAAGGCTCGGTAGAATCGTACCCGGCCATGTGGAGCTCGGTAAAACCCAAATGATCAGTGGTTGCACAATAGGTGCCGTACCCGGCCAACTATAGCGCGGCTAGATAGAGTAAAATAGATACATATATATAATGCATGCTCGACTCATGGAATCACATTCTAAACCTTTCGGAGTGACGTAAGGTCGGTATCCTCTGTACATGTTATTAGGACTAACTCTTCACTATGAACCTTATAAGAATCAGAAAGTACTAACAACATTGATAACATAAGAATAAGAGAAGCAACATTAACATCAATCGTTCCATAAGAGGGAAAATAATGTAAGTACTGCTAGCTTCTAAGAGTAGAGTATCTTGGAAGCTCGTTCATTACATTATGTACAATCGGAGTCGTGAAAAAGAAGGAAAGGGATAGCCTCACATACCTTGTATATACTTCCCCAATCTCAAGCTATTCAATTGTCAAAACTCCTTAGTCTACAATAAGAGAAGCGATACTATCGTTATCATTTAAGCGTCATAACTATTATGTATCGACCACAACCTATTTTACGATGAAACGAACAGCACCTCCCCTATATATATGACTTCACACCATTCAAAACAGTCACCAAATAACCCAAACAACATCAATAATAAACATATTGAGCCTCCCAAAATAGTCCACGCACAGCCTAATCACTCCATACATACGACGATCACCGTAGTCGTGTCATGCGACCCGGAAATGTTACGAATAACTATCATCCCACAACCCTACATATATATGGTGTTTATCCACACCCTTCCTCCTCCAAAACTCCACAAAACAGTAGTAAAATACGCAGCCCAACAGCAACGCAAAACAGTCCACAAAACAATAACATTACTACCAAGCCTTTCGATATATATTTCACAAGTTCTAGCTTCAATGGCTTAGCCGCAACTTGGATAATCTTAAATACATATAGAGTAAGAGGTTCCTTACCTTTATACATAAATAACAACTCCAATTTGACCTTAAATTTCCATGAAATATCCCTCCAATGCTGCCACAACAACAAAAAAGCGAAACTAGCGATCAATTAGTGTTTTTCGGCACTAGAATCACTTTAGAAGGCTTGAAATCACCTAGGATTGATATTAAGAACATGAGGGAGTATTTACAGAACATAAACCCTTTAAAACAACCTCCAACACGAGCTGGAACGACACAAAAATGAGCAACAACAAGAAGAACAAGAGACTTACTAGCGCCACGGAATTCCCGACACTTGATTTGTGTTGTTTGCCCTTTTTTGGGTCTTGAATCTTGAGAGAACCTTGAGAGGATGTTCCTAGGGTTCTAAGGTCTGAAAAATAGTGAGAAGCAATGACTTAAAACGGGTTGGTGGCATCCTATATAGGTCCAAATATCTTAAACCGCCTTAGTGGGCCCCATAGAGAGGGTCTTGGCGCAGTCTCGCGAAAATGCGAATATCTCTCTACTCTGAGATCGTATCGATGAACGAATTAATGCGTTGGAAACTAGACTCATAGATCTTTAATTTGGGTTTTAGATAACCCCGCAATTCCTTGTAAATTAGGAGAAAAGATTAGAAACATTTGACCTAATATTTAAGTAAAATTATGAACCTAAGTTGTGACAACTTTTGTTGACTTTTGTTTCATAACTCGTATGACTTCAAGACTTATGATACGGATATTATATGATTAAAATACCTTAATACATGATCTCTTGAGTGTATTAAGCATCGCTAGATTTACCTGAAAATATGAGTTACAACATCCTTGATTCATTTAACTTCTAATACTTATTAATCACCCTTATACACTCTTGTATCACTTAAGACCGATAGGATTGACTTCTTATCATCTCAAAGATAATTCCTTCTTGGATTTATGTTAACTAATATAAGTCATGAACTAACACATGTGGATATGGGTTGTAACACTTATGTATATGGATGTCGCTTGTAATGGCCCGTGATAGATTTGATAATAAACAAGGATAAGGTACATGGTGTTCGGTTGGGTAGAACTTAATATTACAATGGGTACGGATTAGTTGGACTTTTGTTATGCTAACATGAAGTGTAGATCAAAGATGGTTTGATTTCAGTTCCAAGAAGTGCCTGCTTTAAAATGGAAAGATAATATGACATCGCCAAGAGGTAAATTTATCCCCACCTCAAGGAAAGGAAAATGATAAGAAAGGACCATATTTATCACTGAGTTCGGGTTTGGGATGTGAAAGTAGAGTTACGAACCATTCAATCCATCCCTGTGGTAAATGAGTTTCCCGATGTTTTGTTCCCAATGAACTTTAGGGTCTTCCTCCAGAGCGATAAATTGAGTTGCTATTGACCTACTACCAGATATGCATCCAATATATATTCCTTCCTATAGAATGGCCCCCGTAAAACTAAAAGAGCTGAAGGAGCAACTAAAGGATTTGGCTGAAAAAGGCTTTATCAGACCTAGTACATCATCATGGGGAGCACATCTGTTATATGTGAGGAAGAAAGATGGTTCCTTACGAATATGTATTGATTATATAAGGTAGAATATGGTGGTGATCAAGAATAAGTACCCCGCTCCCGAGGATTGATGATTTATTTGATCAGTTGCAAGGTGCCAAGTATTTTTCTAAGATATACTTGAGGTCCAGGTACCATCACGTAAGTCTTAAGGAGGAAGATATCCCAAAGATAGCATTCCGGACTAGATATGAGAACTTCGAGTTTCGTGTTATGCCGTTCGGTTTGACCAATGCTTAGCAGTGTTCATGGATTTGATGAACCGTGTGTTCAGGCCCTTTTTATATCTGTTCGTAATCATATTTAACAACGATATATATATTGGTATATTCTCGTTCAGAGACTGAGCATGCAGATCACTTGCGTACTGTGCTCAGAGTTCTACAAAAAGGGAAGTTGTATGCAAAATTCTCTAAATATGAATTCTTGTTTAACTCTGTAGCTCTCCTTGGGCATATAATTTCGGGTGAAGGCATCCGGGTGGATACACAAAAGTTTGAGGCAGTGAAGACTTGGCCTAGACCCACAACACCGATGAAGGTTCGTAGCTTCTCCGTTTAGCAGTTATTACGAGAAACTTGTAAAGAAATTTTCTTTTTTTCTAAGCACCTTTGACCAAAGTGGCATGTGGTGTCTCACTTGATGTTCGGGAATAACATAAGTAAATCTATGGTGCAGGCAAGTTGAAGAAAGGCTGCGAATAAGTATAAATAAATAGGTGTCGTCGCAAGCTAAAGTATGGTAGGAATGGATAAGTCCGTAGGGTTAAGCTCATAAGAGAGATGATGATTTCTATAAGTTACAGAAGGCTCAGTATAGCCTAAATAACTCAAAGGAGTTTAAGACTAGTAACATTTAGAATAGATAAAATGCAGCCCTGATTGTAGAATAAGGGCGAAATCGGGATGGATAAAGGATAAAGTTTGGGCCTCCAAAGAGGGGAATTTCATGAATTGTAAAAGATTAGGATACCCATGTAAGTTAACTCAGAAGGGAACTAAGTTTCAATTGTCCGATGCTTGCGAACGGAGTTTCCAGGCATTGAAAGAAAGATTAAATTCAGCACTAGTTCTACCGCTCCCAGAAGGGACCGATGATTATGTTATCTATTGTGACGCTTCACGCATTGGATTGGGTTGTGTGTTGATGCAGAATGGTAAGGTTGTGGCTTATGCTTCTAGACAACTAAGAAAGTATGAAAAGAACTACCCGACCAATGATTTAGAGTTAGCTGCGGTGATTCATGCACTAAAGATGCGGAGGCACTACTTGTATGGCATTCATGTTAATATATATACAGATCATAAGAGCCTCCAATATATCCTCAAGCAAAAAAAAGAAGGAATTAAATTTATGTCAAAGGAGATGGTTGGAGCAACTTAAAGACTATGACGTTGATATTGCATACCATCCGGTGAAGGCAAACGTAGTAGACGATGCTCTCAGCTGTAGATCTACGGGTAGCATGTCATATTTATACCCAGAAAAGAAGGGAATAGCCCATGAGGTTTGTTTACCATGAAAATGGTAACAACAATTAAATTTGTAAATGGGATTCTAAAAATATATGATCTATTTTGATGCTAGTTGTTAGAGCAGTTGATGCTAAGGGTATGAAGTTTAATGAAGAGATACAAGCTAGAATGGGGCAGTAATCAAACCTAGGGGCTTGTCGCTTGAGCCTCGGACTGGTCAATGAAGGAGCTTCGGGGCCGGTATCCGGCTCGATCACGAGCTATCGGGGGTAGTCGGGGATGGGATAACAGTTAAGATATGATCAAACAAAGCTTTTTATGGCCAATGCCAAGCAATAAATGAAGAACAAGTATGAAAGCAATGAACGCTAAGAGTGGCCTCGAGCTAGTAGGAATGAACAGTTAGAGAGAAGAATGAGAGAGATATATTATTGATCTTGTGGAGAATAGTTGGAGCAACATCATCCCTTTACAAAATAGTTTGGGTTCCCTTTATAAATGAGGGGAACCCGGTTATAGTACAATATGCATTAATTGTAATGTATGGAGATGGTAAGACTAGACAAGATTCTTCAGCATAGGCTATGGATAGGCCGACTTTGTCAGACTTAGCCGTGTGCTTTGGGAACTTCCCCTTCTGCTCTAGCCTCGACTTTCGTCTTCTTTGAGTCAGACCTCGCCGAGCCCAGAGGGAGGGGACTTAGTCACAGCTCCACGTCCTCGGGGCCTCGAGGCATTCTTCCAAAGTGTCTTGATAGCTAGAAATTAAATCCTCCAATTTTGCCGCATACAGATAGTCTCCACGTTTACCAGAATGAAGCGATGGGAAATGATTCTAACACCTGACTCCATGAGCTTCTTATGGTGATGTCATGCCAATGATGCAACCTATGGCGCGAGCTTTTGCGGCACCGGGTGTCCCATGGACTTGTGTATTTGACATCCTTCAATGCATTGTCGATTCCCATTCTCCAAGATGAATGCTCCGCCATCAATTCGGTTCTTTAAAAATGCAGTAATTGCATTCGCCAGTCAATCTTCCAAAGCCTCGATGACCGTGTCATAACCCTATGTAAATGGGGGTGTTTTGGCGTTGTTTTTTCTATCCAAGTACCTTCGTTGGCTCATTTGACCATTTCTTCTTATCATCTTCCTCTATCCTTGAACATTATGTTTGGGGCTTATAGCCTCAAGGCCGTTCGGAAGAGCTCTCGTAGGCTGTGTTATGGCCTTTTATCGGAGCTTCCCTTTGTCGAGCATGACCGTACTGTCCTGTCGCTGTTATGGTTGTTGTTACGTCGGTTGTTGCTGTTGTCTTTGGACCGCGATGGTGATAGATGGGGAATCAGTTCTCCCCTTTTGTAGACAGTCATTCGGACTATGCACCGCTGCTCACTCTCCTACCTAGGCCTGGTGTGGCACTTCATCCCTTGGGTTTTTCCTTTCCCAAGGGATAAAATGGCGCTATCGGCCGTTGAAGCTGGGGCCCGCCGAATCTTCAACCTTTGGCTTTGGCTGGCCATGTCTCCTTTCACTGCCTCCTCTGCATCCCCCCTTTTTCCTCTTCTTCATCTTTTCCCTAGGCAGGGAATTTCCACGGGATTGAGCTAGGAACCTAGAGAAGATGGCGGTCGAAGGAATTGCCCTCGAGGATGCGAGCTCGAGAGGGCGGCACACGAGGATGATGATAGTGAAGATTGACCTTCGAGGATGGATCGGGTTCTCGGGTTTCATCACATGTACATTCTTCCGTTCCATTGTTTTTGTGTAGAGATCCTCTGTAGGCTTTTGTAATTGTATGTAAGGACCCTTCGAGGGCTGTTGTACGTGGATATTTATGAATACAAAGACATTTCCTTGACTTCTATTTTCTGTTTTTTCCCTATTATTGTATGTTCTCGTGCGCTTCGAGGCCTTTGAATGTTTTCCTTTGTTGTTGACCACTGACATCTAACTTGGATGCGAGCGTTCTTTTCGATCCTCTGCCAATTGACATGGCTCTTTTCCGAGCACATCGTCGTACCTCGGACCAAGCCTGAATTGATCTGGTAGACTCGGGGTGTCGGGCCCTTCGAGTTGCATGGAAATAGTACGCTGAGTTTTGGAGCTTTCGAAAGTGGTATCCTGAGCAAAGGTCAGCTTCGGGTACCTGGGGGTCTACTTTGAACTTGATGCAGATAGCCGTTTAAAGCGTAGTGGATAGACTTCCATTGAGGGGTTTCCTATACTTAGGCGATGCCTTGAGCCCTCCTAGAGCCTTCATAATCAGAGCTTCGCGTGCTTATTTTTCTTTATAGAAAGGAAAATCATGAGATCGGGTACCGGCACTTTCATCACCGAGGCCTGTTAACTTTGCAGTGCCGTTCGTCCACGCCCTTTGTTGTTGATGATGAAGAAGATCGGGATCAAGAGTGGGTCAGTCGATTTGTCCCGGTCCGGACGACTGACATTATCCCCGTGGAGCTCATGACATTTCATGAGGGATGGAATTACACGCATGAGTGTAGTGTCTTGTGCTTCCTTAGATTAGCTTATAGTGAAAACTAGTTGGGTAATTGTGTCTCCTCCTTTTTTGCAGCAACTTCATAGATGCCGGGCAAAGTTCTCGATTTGCCCGACTGGGTCCGGAAGTTGGCGACCCATTTGGCTTGTGATGAGCGTAGGTGGCGAGCTGTGTCCCGTAACATCTCCTCCCTTTATGCGCGTACGCTACTCCTACCTCAACCTTTATATAAGGGTGAGTCCCTTAGGCTCCTTAGCGAGAAGAAGGAGGTTGAGTTGATGCGCTAGCGATATGAGGTGTATTAGAGCTTGAATTACGTGAGCTATTTGATGGAGCAAGTAACATTTCATAGTATGTGTTTCGCTCTTTTTTGACCCTTAAGGTTAATCCCTTTGCCTATCTTAGTTGCAGAAAAGACGGAGGCTTTGTAGTACCTTAAGGGCGAAGCCGACTGAGTCAGGAATGCTTGCGGTGAACTGAGGGCTCAGGTTCAGGCTCAAGCTTTAGAGGAGATGGGCACCTTGGCCAAGGTTCCCGCCTTCGAGGCCCAACTCCTCTTGGCATGTGACAATGCTATAGTTCAAGCGGATATGATTGCAAAGCTTGAGTCCGATCTCTCGAAGGTCAGGGCTGAGATAATCGATGCCCGGGCTGAAGCAGCATTAAGTCGGACCAAGGATGATTAGGAGATGGCAATTCATATGAAGGATGCTGCTAATGCTCAAGACGAGTTGAAGTAGGCCCTCGATCGTAAGAATATGATCGAGGAATATGTTCGTTGCAGATCTCGAAGGGATGTACTCGAAGACATTAGTGCTAGGGGCTTCGTTTTCTCGAAGGAGTTGGCTCGAGCAAGGGCGGACGAGTGCTATGCTCGGTCACTTCTTGATGACATCACGGAGAGCAAATATGGGGCTGGTACTGTAGCCTTCTAGAGCGGAGCGTAGATTTTGCAGTTTTTCCATTTTTTATTTGATATTTGTAGAGCATGTTTGTAGATGGAGAGCACGCCTTTTGCTTATGTAAATAAGAGAAAACTTGAAGCTTTATCTCTTTTGTATCTCTTTCTGCAATTGTTTCCACCAAGCAGGATAGTTTCGGTGTCTGGCGGGAGCCCTGTGGATCCAAATCTCACTAGATAGGCCTGGAGGCTTTTAAGTGTGATTTTTGACGTGAGTAGGCATCAAGGCCTTTGTGCTTTGCCCAGCTGTTTAGGCCTAGTCTCCGAGTCAGGCTTTGACTCGAGCTTATCTGACCTCTAATCTCCCGTGCCTGCATGGGCAGATGATGATTGTTCTTATTCTTTGCCCTTGGGCATTTGTGTTTCAACTATTTTGGGTTCAGTCTCTGAGTCGTGTTGCTACTCGAATTTTAATTGACCCTCAAGTTTTTTCATGCCTGCATGGACGGATGACGTTGGCTCTTGCCATTCGGGTCGAAGTGACCTTCAAATTGTGTCGCCCGAAAGCTTGTTTGGCTGGCAACAGTGGCACTTACGTCGTGCCCTTAGGAATTCGTAATTAACTATTTTGGATCTGGTCTCCAAATCGAGTTACGACTCGAGCTCATTTTAATCCTCAAGTTTTCAATTTTCAAGTTGGCAACAGTGGCTCTTACACTATTTGGTCGTTGAGACCTTTTAGTGTGCGGCCCGAGGCTCATTGGGCTGGCGACAATAGCTCTTATACTTTTGTCTGTGGGCATTTTGTAGGCTTTGTTTTCCTCTTGTTAAGGTCTTTTTGAAATTATTTTGCCTGACCCGTTATCGGTTCGGGATGAACCTCAATTTCAAGTCATTAGCGGCGATGTTCGATCACCTCAGATGGTTTTTAGCTTGTAGGCTGAGTAGCTCGAAGCCTTGTGATTTGGAGCTGACATGGTCGAAGCTCGTTTTCATGTTGAGGGAAGCCTATTTTAACCAATTCTTTTCGAAGTATATTCGAAGTAATGGCTTGCGATTTTGTTAGCGACAGTCGGGCGTCCCCGAGTCGCATTAATTTGGCTGGTGCAGCCGTTTTGACCGTAGTCATATGTGTTTGCCCGGAGCCATTTTTGATCCCGAGTGATAGTTTAGGCTTCTACACCAAGGGTATTCCCTTTCGGGATTCTTACAAATGTGACGTATGGCCTAAACTTTGGGATTGAGTTTTATGCCTGTAGTAAGGTCTTACAAAATTTTCATGCCTATTGAGGTCTTACAGTTTGTCATGCCTGTTGAGGTCTTACAGTATGTCATGCCTGTTGAGGTCTTACAGTTTGTCATGCTTGTTGAGGTCTTACAGTTTGTCATGCCTTTTGAGGTCCTGCAGTTTTTGTTGCTATGTAGAATAGATCTAGTTATACCAAGTTTGCCCGCTCGGGGTCTTACAGCCTCGGGTTTTCAAGTGTACGGAGATTGGCAATAGTCATCGAGTTTGCTTAGGCTCAAAGGCCGTTATTCGTGAGCTCGGAGTAACCTTGTTGGGGCTTTATGAGCCCAGAGTTCCGACCCTGGGGTCGTGCGGGTGCCAAAGTGTTGACGCTAAGTCTCTAGGTATTTTGGGACGTATTTGGTGGAGGGATCCCTGTCGAGAGTATGCTAAAATTTCCTTTTTTAGGTATGAGATGCTGAAATATATTCTTTTATTGCTTGGCGTAAATACATATCCTTTCATTGTTGTGAGCTCAGCTCGCGTGGGCGCGACTCCATGGACCTTTTGGTCTGGTACATGATTCCCTATTGAAACTCAGTCTATCGTTCCCCGACCCTTCCGAGTGGACGACGCCTTCAGGGGGGGTGTCCTTCATCATTTGATTGCAGAAGAAGGCCAGTTATCTTGTCGGATCCTCCTCAGGGGCTACGTTGCTCCGCTAAGAACCTTGTTAGCAAGACCCTCTTCGGAGTCGAAGTCCGGCCGAGGGGAAAGAGCGTGGAGGGTTCTGTTAAGGCCTTGGGGTCTCCGAGTAGAGTTAGAACTTTCGAACACCATGGCCAGGTGTCTGCATACATGTTAGTGAAAATTAATGAAGGGGGGAGGTAGTTTTTCTTTACCGTGGGATGTGTATGCGATGTTCCGAGGTTTGTATGTTCCTGCTTTTTCGGGGTGTGGACTCTAGTACAACCCTCCATTATGTTTAATCGGGCTTGGTCGAAGATGTGGTTCGCTTACCCTTTGACTCTTTCGAGAGTGGAGATATTAGTGCCGGTGATGCATCATGTGATGCAGAATTTCCCCTTGTCGCGTATTGCTTCGTGCCGACGGTTTTAATTCCATCCCTTGCGTGGAATTTAATCCTTTTGGCGAAGTGGGGGCGGGCCTATCTTCGGGTGATGCGTCCGTGGCCGTCTGGATAAGGCATCCGTGCCTTGTGCCTCCTTTGATGATATGGAACTCGGCGTTCTGGTCTGGGCCAGTCATGTTGTATTGAGAGAATGGTCTTTCTCCTTGTTGTAGCGATCGCCATTTGGAATCTGTCAAAGATTCGAGAGGTGGTTGTGTTTTGACCCGGTGGTCCAAGCCGCCCCATCATTCTCGGCCCAACAGTGCTGATCGAGCCACCTGCACTCATGTGCACATGTTTTATTTAGAATGGATCGAGTGAGGAAGAACGTTACCAGTGCATCATTGTGAGGTTGAGACGAGGTCTCGGTACCCCAGATCTGCCTTTCTCCGGTGACGAGAAATTTTGCTCTTCCTTTTACAAGTTCTTGGATAGGGTCGTCGCTCCTCCATTATTATGGTAATGCGTTGCGGCCCGTTTGCTTTGTTCTTCCTGGCCGCCTTCTATACTGGGGAATGAACATGAATTCGGTCACTCGTCGGTTCTCGGCGGTGATTTTTGTCGAGCAGCTTGGCGTCTTTCCTTCGGAGCTAGTGGCTATCTTCGACCCTGCAGCCGCACTTGCTATATAATTCCTGTGCCAGGATGTGATTCCTTTGAGAGGAATTCGACCGAATTGGTCCGAGCCATTTGACGTCCCTAGTTTCGTCTACGGCGAACACGATGTTTGGTATAGTGATGTGGAAATTTTACTCTGATTGGCGAGGCGCCCTTGCCGGCCATGCGTCCTCGTCGAATCTGGATTTGTTAACGATTCCTTGAGAATATTGTCCTCGGGCCATTCTCCGATCGTTGCGAGGTAGATTGTATCTCGGGGCGTTCTTCCTGTCTGCGGCGCACGGCTAGTACCTCCTTCTGTTAGGCATTGGTTTCTTTGCGAGGAGCCTTTTTGGGTAAGCTGAGCCCGAGGAGGCTCCCAGATGGTCATCCACGTCCCTAATTTGCGACTGATGCCAGGTGCGGGCATCCGACCAGGTCTTGGCTAGGTACCTGATCAAGTTTTGTTTGAACTACCCTAAAATCGTCGGGCTTGGTTTGTTTAGGCTTTGAGTGAAGGCCTATATTCCCCAATCATTTGAGACTGGGGGTAATCTCGTTCGTTCCATCAGGGAATGAGGTGCGAATTCCCATGGCATTTCATTCTCCCTTTGTTTGGCACTGGATGTGTCGGGCTCTCTCGTCGTTGCTTCGATGGTATCAACGTATGTCATTATGGAGGAATCTACCGGTATGGTAAGCGAGTTTATGGGGTCTAGTGCTAGGTTATGATGCCACATCATAGTTCCTTTTGAGAGTGTTTCCCCGAACCTCTTCAATAAGACGGGCTCGATCTCATCATCTTTTGGGTCGTTGCCTTTTCCCGCGCACGTATAGGCGGTGATGTGTTCATTGGGATCTGAGGTCCCGTCGTACTTAGGGAGTTTTGGCGTTCTGGACTTCTTTGAAATAGGTTCTGAGGCTGCTTCCTCGAGGAACGGCCGTTGCACGAACTTACACGAACCTGATTCGATCTTTTTGGAGAGATCCCCAAGCATCTTTGCTATGGAAAGTTCGGCTACTGATCCGTTATTGCTTGATCTCTCAAGCACTTGCTCGGTGGGGGAGTTGTTTTCGGCATTGTTGTGCTGGGAGTCTTCAGATGGCTTTGTAAGCGAGCGATCGCCAACTGTTGTGCTTGCAACATTTAAAAAATAACATGAAGACTAACTTCCTGTTCTTCCCAGGCTGGAGTCTTTTGGGCTTCCTGTTGGTTGCCATGTTGTATGTTTCCATTGGTGCTGGAGGGTTTTTACGGCCTGCTGCACGTCTTGCGAAACCGCATCCGTTAGAATCGATCCAGGTGCATTATCTATGTTCTATAATGGCGCGTCAACGACTGGAACAACCATACCGTTTTCTCCGTGATTTTCTAGGTAGTCGTTCTTAACCCCGTTTACCGAGCCAGATATTTCGACCTGAAATCAAGAGATCTTGGACCAGAAAAAGTGTGAAAGATAACTTGCATTTGTACAATGAAACCATCAAGAAAATGATCACTATTATGTTTAGCCCCATAGTGGGCGCCAAACTATTTACCGTAAAAATAGTAACAACAATTAAATTTGTAAATGGGATTCTAAAAATACGTATCTATTTTTATGCTAGTTGTTAGAGCAGTTGATGCTAAGAGTATGAAGTTTAATTAAGAGATACAAGCTAGAATGGGGCAGTAATCAAACCCAGGGGCTTGCCGCCCGAGCCTCGGACTAGTCGATGAAGGAGCCTCGAGGCCGGTATCCGGCTCAATCCCGATCTATCGGGGGTAGTAGGGGATGAGATAACAATTGAGATATGATAAAACAATGCTCTTTATGGACAATACCAAGCAATGAATGAAGAACATGTATGAAAGCAATAAACTCTAAGAGTGGCCTCGAGCTAGTAGGAACGAGCAAGTTAGAGATAAGAAAGAGAGAGAGATATTATTGATCTTGTGTAGAATAGTTGGAGCAACATCAGCCCTTTACAAAGTAGTGTGGGTTCCCTTTATATAGGAGGGGAACCCGGTTATAGTACAACATGCATTAATTGTAAAGTATGGAGATGGGACGGCTAGACGTGACACTTCGACAGAGGCCCTGGATAGGCTGGCTTTGTCAAACTCAGCCGTGTACCTTGGGAACTCCCCTTTTTCCTCTAGCCTCGACCTGCATCTTCTTTGAATCGAACCTCGATGAGCCTTGAGAGAGGGGACTCGGTCATAGCTCCACATCCTCGGGACCTCGAGGTATTCTTCCGAAGTGGCTTGATAGCGAGAAATTAAGTCCTCCAATTTTGCCGCATACAAGGTTCATCAGCTAGCTGGTCTTGGAGTTCGGTTACTGGACATAGGTGATATTGGAATTACTAATTAGGATATGGCAACATCCTCTTTAGTAACTGAAGTAAAGGAACGCCAGTACGAGGATCCTGTGTTAGTTCATTATAGTGATACCACCCCTCAGAAAGAGAAGACACCATTTGAAATTACAGAAGATGGGGTCCTCATATATCAAGGACGATTATGTTATGTGTCCCTAATGTTGCAAGGCTGCGTCGGCAGGTTATGGGAGAAACTAACTATTCTCATTATTCTATCCATCCAGGAGCGACTAAGATTTATCATGATATCAAGGAAGTATATTGATGGGACGGAATGAAAAAGGATATAGCAGAGTTTGTTGCTCAGTGTCCTAACTGTCAGTAGGTTAAGATTGGGCATCAGAAACTCGGTGGGTTATTGCAGGCTATGAAGATTCCGACTTGGAAATGGGAAGTAATCAATATGGATTTCATCGTAGGCTTACCTCATACCCAGCGCATGTTCGATTCGATATTAGTGATTGTTGATAGGCTTACAAAGTCAGCCCATTTTCTGCCCGTTAGAACTACATATTCCTCAGGGGATTATGCAAGGCTTTATATTAAGGAGATAGTACGACTACATGTTGTCCCTATATCTATTATCTGGGATAGTGGAGCTCAATTTACAGCTAACTTCTAGAGGTCCTTCCAAAAAAGGATTGGGGACTCAAGTAAGTCTTAGTATAATATATCATCCCCAGACAAACGACCCAGCTGAATGTACTATTCAAATACTGGAGAATATGTTACGAGCTTGTGTGATAGACTTCAAAGGTAGCTGGGATGATCATCTGCCACTTATTGAATTTACATAAATAATAGCTACCATTCCAGTATTCAGATGGCTCCATGCGAAGCTCTTTACGAATGAAAGTGTAGATCACCTGTAGGGTGGTTCGATGTTGGAAAAGCTATGTTAGTAGGGCTAGACCTGGTTCAGCAAGCCATAGAAAAAGTAAAGCTTATCTAGGATCAACTGGTGACAGCTCAGAGTCATCAAAAGTCATATTCTGACATGCGGCAACGAGATTTAGAGTTCGAGGTTAATAACTTGGTATTCTTAAAGGTGTCACCTATGAAGAGTGTGATGAGGTTTGACAAGAAAGGCATACTTAGCCCACGGTATATTGGGCCTTATAGGATCATTCGAAGAGTGGGCCAAGTAGATTATGAGTTAAAATTCCCCTCGGAATTGGAGTTTGTCCATCTGGTTTTTCACATATCTATGTTACGTAAGTGCATTGACAATCCTACCCGAGTGGTGTCCCCGGATGATGTACAATTTATAGAGGACTTGTCATACAAGAAAATTTCGGTTTCCATCCTAAACCGACAAATCTGCCAGCTACGAAATAAGGAGGTAGCCTCTGTGAAAGTACTTTGGAGAAACAACAATGTGGAAAAAATAACTTGAGAGGCTGAGGAAGACATGAAGTCTACATATCCTTACTTATTTCCTCCTCCAGAGAAAGGTCCGACTGGGATATCACAACCATAAGGTACGTGTATGAATTCTTGTGTTGGTTATTGTCATTGGTCGTGTGAGGCCATTATTGTTATTGATGATTGTGGTTCTATATGGCGTTAAATTATTGAGTTTCTACAGGAAGAATGGGTAGTAGCGTTCTTACATAGGCGACCCTACCAAAGATATATAGATCCCGAGGAGTTGAACATTTGAGGACGAATATTTCTAAGGGGGGAAGGATTACATCTCGCATTTTTGTACGTTAAAAGTTTCGTCTTTAGTTAATTGACGTAGACTCGGGAGTCAGATTATCTTGAGGTTAACATATTTATGTTGTTTATAAAAAGCAATAAGTAAATGTCATGAAGGATAAATGGTACATGAATTAAAGAAAATGAGTTTCGTTGAAAGTGGCCAATTTGGGGATAAAATACGGGTCGAGCGCTAATACCCGATGATTATGAACTAGTACCATGCAAGATTTCATATGACCACGGTAGTATAATCTATAAATTATATTAAATGAGTAGTATTTTTAGGTAATTTGAAATAGTTCTTAATTATTCGGGTAACGAGACATTACCTAGTTAATTATTAAAAAAATGAGATAAAGATTAATTCCCCCTAAAAACGTGGCTAGAGGCGACAAACATAAAGAATGACTCTTTTAAGTCATCTTGAATAGGTGGCCATCCAATATTTAGTTGAAATTAGTAAAGACTTATCATAAGTCTTATCTCAACCTTCATTTTAGACAAAGGAATTAAATAAGTACGTTCTGTTTGAGATTAAAGATTTTGTATCTAACACTTGTATTCAATAAAAGGAACCAGATTTTCATATCAATGAATACAAGTTAAAGTTGGCAAAGATAATTGAAGAAGAATTTCAAAGAAGCAAATTTCATTCAAGAATTTCAACAAGCAGAAGCTAATTTCGTTGTAGAATTTTAGAAAGGCAGAAGGTTAATCCGATTTTTTTTTTGGGTTCTAAGTTCAATCAACTAAAGTTTTCAAACGGAATATTATACAGAGTTTTCCCTACTTCAGGTATGTTAAGGTCATCCCTTCTTTCTCTTGGTATGGTCCAAATTATACAGAAGAAACGAGCAAACACACAGTTTCCATAAATTACCCTATCCATAGAAATACTAGGGGTGTCTATATTCTTGATTCCCCATGTGAATTGTTAATATCTTCTGTTCGTGGGTCTCAGAATAATACGCAGTTGAAAAAATTTATCCAGATTTACGTATTTTTCATGCATTTTACCGATTTATATATATATACATTAACCCCATGACCAGATGGCGTTATATACGCGTATATATATACATTATATTTATATGGGATATGGGAAAAGATTAAAACATTATATACGCACCACCACATGATCAGCTAGTATATGTTGATGATGTTGCCCATAGTGGCCGAGACGATATGATGGGATGCCCTCAGTGGCTTGATAATGTCATGTACACCTATAACCATGCATGACATGACATTTATATACGCGTGTATGACATTATAAATGTTCCAGAATTTACAAAGTTATTTAGATTTACAGTTGGATTTATTTATTCGATGTTTCATCTATGTCTTTTACGTACAAATTTTCATGCCTTACATACTCAGTACATTTTTCGTACTGAAGCCCTATTTCATGGGGCCTGCATTTCATGCCCACAGATGCAGTAGGCAAACTGACGGTCCCCCTTCTTAGGATCCTTGAACAGCGAGAGTTTCCATGCTCCAGTTGATCTGAAGTTGCTTTTGATTTTGTTACGATATGTTTGTATATAGATGGGTATGACGTGACTCCGTCCTGTCTTTGTACAGTTATATTTTTATTAGAGGTCTGTAGATAGTATGTCTAGTTGGATAGTATGTGGCCTTCTCGGCTTCCAGTTTTGAGGTATGCAGTTGTCTATAGCTGCCTTGTTGGCTCGCCCTACGTATGTTGCACGTATATGTATATATGCCTTTTTGGGCAGATTTCCTTCATGTACGTTATTTTCGTAATTTTAGCAGATGTTATTCGGGTTTATATCTTAGACGCATGCTTTGGGTGTTTGACAAGTAGGACTCGGGCACCCGTCGCAGCCCATCGATTTGGGTCGTGACAACCACTTAATTCTGACTTAATGTCACATCACTTCATATTCCCCCCTGTGGGGAAGTACTATAATTTAGTGCTACGATGAGCTACGTAAAGATATTTAACCTCTTCCTCTTAGGCATCTTTTCACATCATCGATGATCATTACTTGCCTTGCGGTAATTTTTCTGTACCAGTGTACACGGTAAAATCGGAGGGTCCGATTCCTCGTCATTAAGGAGTTTTTGGGAAGTCATCTCGAGATCTTGAGACTGCGAGGTTAACGGTCGAGTTCTCTCCCTCGATGTCCATTTACGCTCAACCCAACGACGATGCCGAGGATGGGGAGTTCCCAAGGCGAGTAGATAGCACTGGCAAAGCCTGGTGTCACATCTGGCTGTCTCGTCTCCATACCTTTATGATTAATGCATTTTGTACTATGTTGGGATTCCCCTCCTATATAAAAGGGAACATTGCCATTTTGAAGGCTCGCTGTTGCTCCAACTATTCTACACGAAATATACAAGAACTCTCTCTTTTCTCTCTAACATATTCTCTCGACACTATTGCTATTGCTTATTACTTTCTTACTTGTTCTTCATTTATTGCTCGTTATTGGCCATAAAGAGTCTCCTTTAACTATATTCTAACAGTTAGCCCCTTCCGATTATCCCCGATAGCTCGAGCCTGAGCCCATGCATCGACTTTGAGGCCCCTTATCGGTTAGTCTGAGGCCAGGACAGCTAACCCATTGGTATGAATATAACTATATTTTAGCTCGCATTTCATATTTTATGTTCACATATCTAGCATCAACTGTTTTAACAACTAGCATAAAAATAGAAAATGTATTTTTAGAGTCCCATCAACAAATTTAATTGTTATTACCATTTTCATGGTAAACAGTTTTGCACCCACCGTGGGACTAAAAATAATAGTGATTATTTTCTTGCTGGTTTCATCACACAACGCAAGTTATCTTTCACACTTTTTCTTGTCCAAGATCTTCAATTTCAGGTCAAAATTTTTGGCTCAGTGAACAGAGTTGAAAACAACAACCTTAAAGACCACAGAGAAAACGGGTGGCTATTCCAATTGTTGGTGCGCCACCACAGAATCCCGGTAACACACCTGGACCGATTCCAGTAGACGCGGGTTCGCAAGACGCAAAGCAGGTCGACGAAACCTCTCACACCGATAGGAGCATACAACATGGCGACCAACAGGAAGTCTAAAAAACCCCAGCTCGGGAAGAACAGGAAGTTAGCCTTCATTTTATTTTTGAAATGTTGCAGGCACAACAGTTGGCTATCGCTCAGCTGCAAAGCCACCCAAAGATTCCCAGCATGGTAGCCCCGGGGACTGCTCCCCAACCGAATAGATACCTGAGAGATCGAGCAACAACGGATCGATAGCCGACCCTGCCATCATAAAAATGCTCGATGAACTCACCAAAAGGATCAAATTGGGCGAGAAAATGATAGCAGCCAATGATAAGAAGGTCGAGACCTACAACTCTATGGTCGACCAAATTCCGGGCGCACCCCCGGTCCTGAAGGGTGTGGATTTGAAAAAGTTCATACAAAGGTCGTTCCCCAAAGAAGCGGCCCCGAAACCCATTCCAAAGAAGTTCAGAATGCCGGAACTCCCAAAGTACAATGGGACCTCAGACCCCAATGAACACGTTACTACCTATCACTTGCGTGGTAAAGGGCAACGATATAAAGAACGATGAGATCGAGTCTGTATTACTGAAAAAGTTCGGGGAAACACTCTCGAAGGGGGCCATGATGTTGTATCACAACCTGGCTCCCACTCCATAGACTTATTTGCCATGCTAGCAGACTCCTTCATAAAGGCACATGCCGGCGCCATCAAAGTAGTAACAATGAAGTCCGACGTATTCAAGATTAAGCAGAGGGAAAATGAAATGTTGCGAGAGTTCGTATCTCGCTTCCAAACGGAACGAATGTAACTACCCCCCGGCCTCCAACGACTGGGCGGTGCAGGCCTTCACTCAAGCACTGAATGAATGAAGATCAGTGGCTTCAATGCACCTGAAAGAGAATCTGATCGAACATCCCGTCGTAACTTGGTCAGACGTCCACAACCGGTACTAGTCAAAGATCAGGGTCGAGGATGACCAGCTAGGAGCCCCCTCGGGCTCAGTATATTCGAGTAGACTCCTGGAGAATGAGTCGAAACCGAATAAAGAGAGGTATTAGCCGTACCCCGAAGATAGGAGGAATGCCCCGAGACACAATCCGCCTCGCAACGATTGATTGGTGAACCGAGGACAGAACCCTCGGGACTCATTAACAAAGGCGGGTTCGACGGGGATGCGGGGCCAATGGGGGCACCTTGTCTATCAGAATATAACTTCAACGTCAATATATTGGACATCATTTTTGCCATCAGCAAAATCAGGGACGCCAAATGGCCCAGGCCTATATAGTCGGATCCTTCACAAAGGAACTATAACTTGATATGGGAGTTTCACAACTCAAGCGGACACAGAACTGAGGATTGCCGGCAACTCTGGGAGGAAGTGGCCCGATTGCTCGATAACGGACACCTTCGGGAATTCCTCGGTGACCGAGCTAAGAACCAGTCTAGGCGAAACGACCAAAAAGAACAAAGTAGACGAATCCCAACATGTCATTCACACGATCTTTTAAGGCACACCCTCGGTTGTATTCAAATAAAGGACCATATCGTGTCCGCCAAATGAATGTCGAAACTTAAAGAGCGTCATGGCCAATAAGATATAATCATCTACCGTTTTTTCTATTTTTTACTTTACGACAACTTTCGCGCAGGCCATCGACTAAAGCAGTCGAGATGCTGATCCATACCGAAGACCTCGAGGTTCCGAAGTGTCCATTGTACTCTTTTCCTTCGACTGAGTTTTTATCCCAAAATGGGTTTTTAACGAGGCAAAGTCTACGTGCTACCTAAGGAGGATCCATCAAGTGTACGAGGCTTCTTATGCAATCAACCCCGAACACTGGAGGGCACCCCCTTGAGAGGTCATCCACTCGAAAGAACCAGAGACTGACAAACAAGGTTCCAATAGGAAATGATGTACCGGGCCAAACAGTCAGATGAACCATGTCCGCATAAGCTAAGCTCACGGCAACAGAGCAACATGTACTTATTCCAAACAATCAAAGACTATCTTGCGCCAAAGCATCTCGTACTCTAGAGAAAATTCGACATTTTCACAGCAAGGATCCCTCCACCGAGAATACCCTGAAGTACTGGGAGACTAGCATCAATAACTCGGCACCCACATGGCCTCAGGGTTGGAACGCCACACTCATAAGCCCTCACCAAGGTAGCATAGAAATCAGGAAACATCGCCAAAAGGGTAAAATATCCCGAACACTCGGAGACTGGCATCGCAAACTCAGAAAGCATATGACCCCAAGGTCGGAATCTCCAAGATCGTAGGCCCTTAATGAGGAAATTCTGAGCATACGAGTAATAACCCCTGAGCCTAAGCAAACTCGATGACTCGGAGACTGTCGCCAATCACCATTCATTTAAAAGCCCAAGGCCATAAGACCCTGAGCGGGCAGACTCGGTCTAGTAAGACCTCAGGCAAGGCATGAATCATACTTGTACCAAGTATCAACAAAATTGTAAGACCTTAAGCAAGGCATGAATCATACTTGTACCAAGTATCAACAAAACTGTACGACCTTAAAAGGCATGAAAATTTTGTAAGACCTCACTACAGGCATAAACTCAATCCCGAAGTTTGGGCTATATGTCGCATTTGTAAGACTCCCAAAGGGCATACCCTCGATGTAGATGCCTAAACTACTACACTCGGGATCAAAAATTGCTCCGTCCAAGAACAAATGACTATGGTCATACGGTTGTACTAGCCAAATTAATACAACTCGGGGATGCCTACCATCGCTATAAAATCATAGGCCATTACTTAAAATCTACTTCAAAAAGAACCGGTTAAATAGGCTACCCTCGACAGGAAAAAGAGATTCAACTATGTCAGCTCAAAATCACAAGGCTTCGAGCTACTCAACTGAGCTAAACCTTCCGAGGTGCTCGAACATCGTCGCAAATGACTTGAAATTGAGGTTCTTCCCGAACTGACGACGGTTCAGGCAAAATTATTTCAAAAAGTCCTTAACAAGAGGAAAAAAAAAGCCTACATATGCCTAAGGGTAAAGCATATGAGCCATTATCGCTAGCCTAATGAGCCCCATGGCCACACACACTAAAAGGTCGAAACGACCAAAAGTGCAAGAGCCACTGCCGCCATCTTAAAATTTGAAAGCGTGAGGGTCAAAATGAGCTAGAGTCGTAACCCGATTCGGAGACCGGACCCAAAATAGTTAACTATACATGCCTAAGGGAAAAGAGTAAGAGCCATTGTCGCCAGCTTAATGAGCCTCAGGGCCTCACATATAGAAGGTCACTTTGACCTAAGGCATAAGAGCCATCGTCGCTACCCCACACAAATACAAAACTTGAGGGTTGATTAAGCTCAATTCGAAACCCGACTCAGAGACTGAACCCAAAATAGTTAAAATACCTATGCCTGAGGGCAAAAGATTAAGAGTTGTTGTCGCCAGCCTAACGAGCATCGGGGCCGTACCATGGATTTAAAGATTTTTGCCAGCTCAAAGGTCGAATCGACCTGGTTGAAATCTTGACAAATAGAAGCAAAAATTGTGTGGTTCCCTCCTTATACATACAGGTGATAAAATACAAGCTCCGTTTACAACATACTGTGAAAGCTATGTACACAAGAACATGGAAGGAAGTAAACATCCCCCCTCTGTTACTATTGCCCGGTGGCCCCTTCCTCGGCATCTTCAGCATTAGACAGAAGGAACTTGGCATCATACTCCTCCCCTTTGGCTTTCTTGATCTCTTTCGAGAGGTCAAAGCCCCTAGCATAAATCTCCTCAAGAACTTCCCTCTGAGATATGCATCTCGCATACTCCTTTCTACTGCTCTTACGATCAAGGGCTTTCTTCATTTCAGCTTTAGCAATGAAAACACTCTTCAAACCTCGCCCTAGAGTTGTCCTAGCTCATCCGCCTTGTTCTCCAACTAAAACATCAAAACATCACGCCGTCGAGATGAAAAGGAGAGTGCATGCCATCATGGATGCATGGTACCTATTTTTCTAGGCAGATCTCACGGCTCCGGCTCTGGTCCACCTCGTGCCGCAGGGAAGCTAGCTTGCTTTCCTTTTCTGCAAAAAGAAGCTTAAGGGATTTTTCCCTACCCAAAACCTACCGCAACAGGTCCTCGCAGCGAAGCAGCTCAGATTTGATTATGTTGAAGGCCTATGAAAGAAAACTAAATGAAAAAAGAAAGGCACGGGATCAGAACAATCTTACAACGATCAAAAACTCACCATAAAGTCAAGCCTCTAAGTAGTCGAGTTAATAAGCCGACAAGAAAAGCGCCATTTTTAGGAAACAAAACACCGGACACTTACCGCGATGCTTCGCCTCCCCATCTCCTTTTGGACAGATCTCGCCACCGGTGCCGATCATAAATTGAGCAATATGCCAGCTTAGGAGACCACTCAGCTAAATCGGATACCTCGTTCGGCGACCAATGAGTTGCTACAAATATGGAAAGGAAAGATATTGTTACGGAGCCTGCCTCTGGTCAAAACGATGATAATTCAGATGAGATACTTACGTGTGAAGTTCCACTTGTCAGGAAATGGAAAAAATTCTCTAGGGATGACATCGGTCGTTAAAATCTGAACGAACCGATTCATCAATTCACGATCCTCATCCTCTTCGCTACTAACGATAGGGGATCAAGTGGATCGACGTTGGAGGGAAATCAAACCTCGATAATGTAGTGGCCAATATAACCTCACAAGATGGCTGAGGGTAAACTCTATCCCGGCCTTATAAGCTAAATATCTCATCATCTGTGCTATTTTCCAGAGGAAGGGGTGAGCCTGCGCCAATATAACACAATATCTCCGACAGAAATCAAGCACAACCCGGTCAGGGGGACCCGACGCAAAGATATGCGTATATACGCTCAAAAACCCCTCAACATGTGTCATGACGCTCTCCTCGGAAGAAGGTACTTCTAATACCGTGCCTTCTCCCCATCCGCAATTTTTTCTTATCATTTCGAGGTATTCCTCTCCCACTAATTAGATGATCCTTGACATATGCTCCCAGTGACTCGGAACATTAGGAGGCCTCCCCGGTGTCACAGCTCTCCTCGAGGTAGGGAACCCCGAGGATCGCTCACCGGGCACCGGTGGTGCGTCACTATTACCAACAAAAAGCAGAGCGTAGGAAGAAATCCCCTCTCCCTGACAGTCGGATGTCGACGTAGCAGTCATGATACGGTAGAATATGGGGAGAAAGATGTTGATCTGAGCAAAAAATTGAGCTGAGGCAACTGAAGGGCTAAGACAAAGTGCCAGGCTCTACGGGAGAGGTAGTATCTCAAAGAAGCAGAATCACCCTTGGAAAGGAAGGTGAATGAATATATAGGGGCAGAGCAACAATTGTCCACCTACCTAAAAGGCTAATTAATTTTGGCCGCGAATAACATCAACCTCTCCTAGGGAAATGCACCGATGTAGTCGCCCCGGGGCCCCCTTTACCAAGTCGAGCAAATGTTGCAACCCATTAAATTTGAGAAACTGCAGGGTCTCGGGGGCTCCTTGGTATTGTCGGCACCGACCCGTTAGAAGCTGTCAATTTAACCCATGGCATGGCCCAATTTGAGGGTCTCGGTCGCTCCAAGAACGGATTTCGAAAGGATAACATCAAAAGTCAAAAGTCTAACTCCGCGAAAGTAGAGGATTAAGAAAGAAAAACTGAAAAAAACTGAAAGAAGAAAAGTCCCTCTTTTTACATTGCCAAAAACGTATCCACAAGAGACACCTTTAAAAAATCCATCCCCCAGGGATTGCATACAAAAGGAAAAGGAAAGGATGCAAACGACTTGGGGACTACTCTTCATCATCACTATCTTCGCCCTCATTTGGGACAATCAAAAACGCCAGTTCTCTCTCCAATTCGTGGGATTCCTCAAGATCAACTGACAAATCGACCCCTCGGGCTCCCATCTCCTCCAGGGTTTCTCTCATCGCCTGCGCCTTAGCATGATTAATAACCCTAGCTAGCTTTTGTTCGGTTTCTATCGATACGTCACGAGCTATTTTATGCGTCGTGGCTGCGTCATCTAGATAAGTGGCAACATTTCTTTCAATCTCGGACTTGGTCGTGACCAGGGCAGCAACCTCCTTGCGAGCATTCTTGAGAAGATCATGGGATGACGCTAACTCTTCAACAGCTACCTCACTTTGTTTCCTCGGCCCAAGGATCTCCGCGTTCAGTTGACTAATCTGTGAACCATTTTGCTCGACCTGCAAATGAAAGGTAAGCCAATTTGTGTTGGAATGTGGGAGCAAAGGTCGGGTACGAGTAGGGCGAGATAATTGCGTAGCAAGATCAGTTTTTCCCGGAGCGCTCTCTCCAATGCAGATCGGAGCTCTCCTAGTTCTTTCTCTCCCCAGGCATAATGAGCCTCCGAATCGCGCAACATCGAGGTAAGCTTCTTACACTCCCTTCGCGGTAAGAATGCTCCTCGCAGAGCCGAACGAGGGCATGATCATACATATCCTTGCACTACTACAAAACGGAAAAGTTAGAAAGACAAAGAATGACACCCAAGACTAAAAGGACTATACGAAAGATGACTATCCCCTGCCGCACGAATCTCTCCGCCACCTTGACGGTGCCAGGAACGTCAAGACCGACACTATCGCTAACACCGTCAAAGATGTTGGCAAAGGAGACTCCTCTTTTGAGAGGAATCCCTTCTTTGATGGTGTTCGCTTCTTGGGCGTCCCTCAATTCCCTTGAAGAGACCTGAAAGCACGAGATGAAATCATTCATGTCGCCGATTTCCCCAAAAGGCAACCCTTGCTCCTAAAAAGCTCTGGGCTGCGACCTTCAGGATAGATAACAGCGCTCCTCCCAATGGAAAACTGCGTCGAACCCGGTCATACGATATGAGGACACATTAACACCCCCTCAAGGGTCTTTGGTCTATGGGACCAACCTGAGTCGGCTATTCCAGACTCAGCAGCCTCCGATCGAGGCACCTGCAAGGCTCCCGCATTCAACCTCGTCTTCCATGCCAACATGCACTCATCTTCACTGTCATCCTCATCCTCGGCGCCAGGATTTGTCCCTGATGATGAAGAAGAGGTCCTCGCAGCGGCTTGATGTTCGAGTGACCTGGATTTCTTTACCGTATGAAGGTCAATAACCGCCTTGCCTTCCCTCTTATTTCCCTTGCCAGGCTCTGAAGCCTCCGTCCCGCCACCGTGGGGCGGCCTCATCTCCATATTCTCGCCAAGGCCTACACAAGTACGATAACCATAATTTGTCAACACAAGGACACAGTGAAAAATGCAAATCTAAGACATAGGTAGCAAAGAGGCCCTACTATGATTCTTGGCCACCCATCGCTCCTTGGCCAGGTCGGTCTAACATTGAACATGATATGCCGTAGGGGTGGGCATTGGTTAGTTCGGTTCGGTTATGAATATTATCGGTTTAGCATATCGGTTATCAGTTTACAAATTTGATAAATCGATAACTGAACCGATAAGATATCGGTTATCGATTATCGGTTAATCGGTTATCGATTATTATCGGTTCGATTATCGATTTACCCAATAAGATAACTCAATATAGAGTTAAGCAAAAAACAAAAAACAATTCACTGGAGTTAAACAAAAAATAGAAGAATTTACATATAGTATACTATCTGTTTCTACGTTTTGTCCAGTGGCCACAACTGGAATAGTACTAATTCTTCAATAATAGTTATCCAAATACATTAATAATAATACAAAATAGTAGCAATTTCACCTTAAAATTAACAAGTTCAAAAATATAGTACTAACAGTCCAAGGTAAAACTGGTTGTTGTTTGTCAAATGCCTAACTTGAAAAAGAAACCATGGAGCAAAATCTTGATTTGTGCATGGGCAATACTGATACAGAAATGAAAACACCTAGAAGGAAAGAAAATGTTGTCTTGTTGTCAAAGCTCAGCATACTGTACAGAAGAATAATCTTCAAAAATATACCTGAAACTGACAAAGATTGTCGATTGAGAATTGATAAGTGCAAAGAGAAATTTGTAGTAGGTATAGGTTGCACCACGTGAGCTCACAAAATTAAGAAACGAAAATTAAACAATAAAGAATCATTAACAATCAAAAATACCAATATGAAGATGAATTTTGTTAGAGAAATTAAAAGCCTAATGTATAAGACTACAGACTTATGCTAGGAGTAAGCAACTGAAGAATGCGACTGAGAAAGAACTGGAGAGAATGAACTGAAGCCCTAGCATATGTATATACTTAATGGTAAAGTCGTAATTTTATTAATTCTTATTGGATTATCGGTTAACCCATTAACAAAATTGGCAAAGTGAGTCCCAAATCGATAACCCAATAATAAAAAAATTCTAAACCGTTATAGAATCGTTAACCCAATAACACGATACCGATAACCCAATAAAACATTAATAGTTCGGGTTATCAGATATGGGAACGCGGCGTCCAACCATCTCATCCACACTGGCAAGTCCGAAACCGCCTCGGGGTACCAAGCGGCGACTGTGTGAAATGACAAAGAGATCATCATTCCAGGGAAAGGGAAGAAAATTCACAAAACATAACTAAGGAAAAAATGCTTACGCCGTGTGTTCCACTTCACCGGGAAAGGCATCCTCCCGACCGGAATGATGTCTGAGGTCCTCACCCGGATGAACCTACTCATCCACCCTCGATCCTTCCCCTCGTCGCGGCTCGAGAAAAATGATTTTTTGGATCGATTATGGAGCCTGATCAAACCTCGATAAAATTGAGGGTTGTACATCCTAATCAAATGGATGAGGGTAAAAGTCTTGCCCACAACCCCTTCAGTAAAATGACAGAGCATCAGTACTATCCTCAAATAGAAGGATAGATCTGACCGAGCATCATATGATATTTGTCACAAAAATCAAGGATAACTGAATTTATTTCCTGAGGAGAAGATTCAGGGAGATCAGTGGGACCCAAGGTTAACGGGTAGGTATGCACATAGAGGAAGCCATCTTTTTAGTCTGTTATATTTTCATCAGGGTCGAGAATCTCCGCCTTCACAGCCTCGCCCCATCGGCAGTCGGTCTTCACCGTTTCGATGTTGGTCATGACACTAATGTATCGGGACACATGTTCACACCTGCCCGGTGTGGATGAAGTGGCATCGACGGTAAAATCTTTTGGACATGTCAAGCTTGGAGGGAGTGCACCGTTCCAAAGTGAGTACCGCTTTGTCTTTCTCCTTGGACGACCGAGATGAAGATGCAACTTCATTCCGCTGAGGAACCATTCTAGAAGACATGGGCATAGCAATGGGAAAATTTCCTCTTACGAAGCAAGATGGAAGAGTGTAAAAGAAGACGGGTATGAACTCGTGAATTTGAAGATGCTACGAAGATGAGGATTATCCAACAGTTGATGTATTTATAGGAACTGCTTGGGCAACGGAAAGGACGAGCCAATAGCTATTTGTGGGTTCTTCAATAATCGCATTTGACGGCAACCCTTGCACAGTTTTCTAGGACATGGCATTTAATGCTCTTACAGGTTGACGACTTAAAAATGTTTCCTATTACTTTGTTCGAGGAAACACGGAGACTATCTGTACACGGTAAAATCGGAGGGTCCGATTCCTCGTCATTAAGGAGTTTTTCGGAAGTCATCTCGAGATCTCGAGGCTGCGAGGTTTCGGTCGAGTTCTCTCCCTTGATGCCCATTTACGCTCGACTCAATGACAATGCCGAAGATGGGGAGCTCCCAAAGCAAACAGATAGCACTGGCAATGCCTGGCATCACATCTGGCTGTCCCGTCTCCATACCTTTATAATTAATGTATTTTGTACTATGTTGGGATTCCCCTCCTATATAAAGGGGATCTTTGTCATTTTGTAGGCTGGCTGTTGCTCCAACAATTCTACACAAAATATACAAGAACTCTCTCTTTTCTCTCTAACATATTTTCTTGACACTATTGATATTGCTTATTACTTTCATACGTGTTCTTCATTTATTGCTCGCTATTGGCCATAAAGATCCTCCTTTAATTATATTCTAATTGTTAGCCCCTTCCAATTATCTCCGATAGCTCAAGCCCGAGCCCAGGTATCGACCTCGAGGCCACTTATCGGTTAGTCCGAGGCCTAGATAGCTAACCCCTTGGTTTGATTATAACTCTATTTTAGCTCACATTTCATATTTTATGTTCACATATCTAGCATCAATTGTTTTAACAACTAGCATAAAAATAGATCACGTACTTTTAGAGTCCCATCAATAAATTTAATTGGTATTATCATTTTCACGGTAAACAACCAAGGATAACAAATTTCCTTACTCATGAGGGTGACACTTAGTATAACTGGAACATATAGTCCCTTAAGCTTAACTTTTCTCATATTGTTTGCTTTAGGGAAGCGTATTCCTGAATGATCATTCTCTAAATTTCTCATGAATTTGCTTCTGTTGTCCATTCTATTATCGCTGGAACGCAATATGAAAATTTCAGGATGCCAACCATTATCAATCACTCAGCCCCTATTTCATGTCTAGTTTATCTTGTTCACCAACCCATACTGATTTCTATTACTCTGGGGTCTAACTTTTCCTTTTGGTAGTGGCGATGGAGTCACGAACTTATTTCTCGAAATGAGGATATGTGTTTATGTCCTATACTCTTTTGTTGTCTCAAGGCCTGTCACCTCTCATCTTTTCCTTCACTTGATTATAGACTCTATAATATTGTCATCTTTTTGATCTACCATTGTCATCCATGTATTACATCTTACTCATAATGCTTCATTAACTCTCTTCTTATTTTCCACTAACATCTATGTTTGTCACTTTATTTTGAAAAGTCGAACAATACATTCTTTTACTTTTAGCACCCCTTGCTCTATCTATTGGCTCTTCGAATTGCCTAACATTCTCTCTCTACTAGGGTCGAGAGCCAAACTAAGTTAATATTTATCTTTTCTAGGCTTCCAGTGCCTATCTTTGTAGTACTCATATCTTGGTGTACTATTTTAGAGTAGATTCTTCGAAATGTCAACTAACACAAACAACCCATTCACCATTTTAGGTTACTCTAATTCCAGTCGGATCCTGATATCCCATCCATTTGTCAAACCATATCTTTTAGCTTCCATAGGGCATAGCTGAGATCGATATGTCCGATTGTACATACATCGGTTACTATTGAAGGTAACTCCAAATGTGTATATCTATCTTTCTGAATGGTAAATAATGATTATCTTCATTAACTGGGTATGTCGTACTCATCTTCCCCTTGCTTCTTTTACTTGCTAAAACTTGTTTCTACTTTCCAATTCTCTTATTCCTTTTTCCGTAAGAGTGGATAAATATTTTTGCCTTTAACGCTCCTTATCAAGAACCTGACACATTTTAGTACACGCATGTTCTGCTGAATACCTCACATTTAGTCATTATAAGCATGATGCAAAATCGAGTTCCTCTAACTCAACTCTTTCACGGCTATATCTCTTACTAATCGTCTTTCTGGATGTAGGTATCATCTTATTATGAATAAAATAGAATTAGGAGTCTGAATTCTTACAAGTGAGCTCCACCACATTATCTAGAGTAATAAGAAAGAGTGACAATCCTAAATGCCCTGTAGCCTCTTGCTTATAAGTGTGGTGCACAACATACCAATAAACATTACTCTACTAAAAACGCCTTGTAGACTCCCTAGGACAGAAATGCTCTAATACCACTTCTTTCACGACCCAAACCGATGGGCCGTGATGGGCACCCGGTACCTTACTCAATCGAGTACCAACGTTATGTATCTTTCTTATTACATCATCATAGGTAATTGGGCCAAAAAGGGCGTCATGAGCTAACCAAAGTAAACATGAGGGAATATCCGACATAGAACGACCCAACATGATATAGAAACTTATAACTGTGACATATGGGCCTATAAGGCCCATGTGATCCATTATGCACTAAAAATATAGGCTGATAAGGCCATACAAGTATCCGTATATATGACATCTGTCTACAAGCCTCTAAGAGTACTTACTTATCATAAAGGTTGGGATAGGGCCCAACCATACTAAACAATACGCGTCTAAATTATACTGACCAAACAAGCAACTCTGGAGCAAATGGAGCGCACCAACATTTTTCGCTGAGCTGATAGTCTACGCGGACTCTCGACCTATCTATCTGGACCTGCGGGCATGAAACATATCGTCCCCAGGCAAAAGGGATGTCAGTACAAATAATGTACCAAGTATGTAAGGAATGAAAATCAGTAAATAATAAACATGAGAGAAATATGGAGTAAAAGACTTTACATGTAAGTCTAAATAGCTTTGTGAATCATTTAATACTTTTAATGTCATTCATATGTGCATAAATGTCATACCATGCATGGGTATATGTATTTATATCATCATCGAGCCTCTGAGGGCATCCGATCATATCATATTTGCCACTGTGGGCAAATCATTAACGTATACCAGCTGATAAGGTGGTGGTGCGTATATAATGCCGTAACTTTTTCCCATATCCCATGTACGTATACACATACATATGTATGCGTTTATAACTCTGTTTGGTCATGGGTTAATGTACATGTATAAATAAATGCAATGCATGAGAAAGTACGTCAATAAAATCTCTCGGAACGTCGTAGAGCCAATATGCCTTTGATTAATATCATGAAGTAAACTTTATCAGCTTACGTATTTTCTGATATCCATGAACTGAAGATGTAGTAATAAGACATATGGGAATTGAAGAACATAGGTAACTCTAACACTTCTATGAATAAAGTCATTTATGGAATTTGTACATTTGCTCGTTTCGTTTGGGTCGTATAGATCATGCTAAAAGGAAAGAAGGGATAGCGTTAACATACCTAAATCGATTCTCTTGACAATATCTCTAACACATGTCAATTGATATAATACAAAATTGCGGATCGAAGTGAGGGAAATATGTATGATATTCTTGAGAAGGAATGCACCGTACTCCCTTAGAATCACAAAATCTTGTTGCTTTTACGCAGTATAATTTTGTATAAAATTTTGCTTAAGACCGTTACCTTGCTGAATATGACCATATTTAATTTGTTATTTTAGAGAAGCCTCATGTTACCATTGCAAATTTTTGAGCTAATCATGTTACCTTGTAAATTTATATCCATCTCTCTGAAAATGAATTAAAGATCAATGATTAAACCTTCAAATGACTAAGATTTCAGAAGGTGATGACTAAGCCTTATCAAGTGACTTTTAAGAGTCATCAATTTGGAGAGGATGGCTGCCACGTTTGGGGATAAGGACTTTATCAAACTTATTCACAAATATCTTAATCCTTGTCCAAATAACTTTATTACTTAATTAATCTTCCATTAAAATCCATATTTACCCAATTATCCACAAAATTAAGAATTATCTCAAATTACTTAAAGTACTGCTCACTTTTAACACACCTTATACACCATACTATCATGGTCATGCGGTACCTTATAGGGCATTTGTCTAGGAATACGGGGTATTATAGCTCGGACCGTAATTTTTCTCAAAATGTCAAACTTTGACGAAAACTCATTTTCTTCGAATCGCTTACCCTCTCACCTTCACGAATTTACTTATCACTTGTTTGAAATAGCATAATACTAATAATTCCAAAATAATCTCATTCTCGAACTTACGTCGATTAGCTTACGACGAAACTTTAACGTACAAAAATGCAGAATGTAACATCTTATTTCTGAGCTTTCATCAATTTATTTATTGCATACTTTCACGTACGAAAATATGGGGTGTAACAAACCCACTAGAAAGAAATATCATCCCCAGTCTCCATGGCCATCTGCAAGTCTGATACCAAAAGTAAGGCCATCTATGAATCTCCTCACCCTCTCCCTCTCAGTAGGGATCAAGATAAGTGCATGGCGAGATAGGTCCAGAAATATGGTCTCATACTAGGTAACAGTCATGCTACCTTCTTATAGAAAATCAAACTAGTTGCGGTACTCCTCTCTCAGAGTAAAAGGGATGAACTTCTCCAAAAATAGCTGCAAGAACTTATGCCAGTTGAGTGGAGGCGAACCTGCTAGTTCGCCTCGATCATAGTCCTGCCACAATCTCTTGGCAGAGTCGATATCTGGAACACTGCGAAGTCAACTCCATTAAACTCCATAATACCCATATTGTGCAACACCTCGTGGCAATGGTCCAAATAATCTTGTGGGTGCTCAGAAGGTATACCACAAAATAAATAGGAAAGAGCTTGGTGATCCAACCTCTTCAGCCCCTCAGAATACATCGAAGGCCTTACTGTGTAGCAATAATCGGCTGAACTACTCCAAATGCTGGAATGACCATAGTTTGATATATGGGAGTCATCTACTCTGGAGTGTGAGTTGCGAGAGTCTGGGCTCCTCCCCCAACCTGAGAGACACCTAGTGCCATAAGAAATACTCCGACCTAGGCCACACTCGCCATAAAGCCAGCCATGCAAACTAGAACATCCTAAAGTACGGGAGTAGCAGTAAATCCCCCTGGGAAATAAGTTGGTCCAAACAACACGGTTTGAATAGAGACCTCCTCCTCATGCTCTATCTGAGGCTCTACAATGGGTGATGTTGTGCATACTCTAGGCTGAGCTCTAACTCTGCCTCGACTCAGCCCCTTCCTTGTGTAAAGGATGCAACTTGGGGCTCCGGCTCCTATCCGGATGTGGATGTTGTGCATGTAATCACCATTTGCGAGAGAACAAGACTAGAATGGTTCAAACTTCAGTAATAGAATAAAGTCGTACAATAGAGAAAGAAAGAAGTGACATTTCCTAAAGCTCTATAGCCTCTGGAAGGTAAGTATAAATTTCTCCCTACCAATCCTCCAGACTATATTAAGCTTGCTCATGACTCATGAGACCTGTGCAACCTAGTGCTCTGATGCCAACTTCTTATGACCCAAAATCCCAACTATGGGGTCATGATGGTGCCTAACATCCACATGCTAGGTAAGCCAACGTTAACAATTTACTTAACAATTTTTTTTTACAATTGTTTTAACAATTTATAACAAAATAGTAATAAGAATTAATGATTAGCAAAAACTGAAATGTATAAGATAAATCCATAATATAACACGGTCTAGACTAATCCCAGAAATCTGGTGTCACCATTACATGAGCGACTAGAACACTACAAAGTATTGTTTGAACAAAATTCAGTTGTTTGAAACAAAATAAACAGTAAAAGCATAACAAAAAGGGGACTTCAGGGAATGCGAATGCCAGCAGCTCTACCTCAAGTCTCCTCAGCAAGTCGATCTGGGAAAATCTCCTCTACATGCCACTAGGACCAACTCCGGGATCTACACAAGAAGTGCAGAAGTGTAGCATGAGCATGAGCGACCCCATGTACTCTCTAAGTGTCGAGCCTAACATCGAAGTAATAGTGATGAGGCTATGACAAGACACTCACAATAAACTTGTAAAAAATAATAACAGAAAATTAAAATATCGATAAAAGGAAAAACTCATATAAACGGACCCGAAGGTCATCTATCAAAGGTCCCCAGAATAACATGATCTCAAATCTCATATCATAACAAGAGAATAAACTCCACAACCACAAACAACTACAACGCATCTACTACACTACGACATGCAACCCAATCCCAACACTTAACACAATAAGTATTGCATTGTACAAATCGATCACATTATTTAACACAATAACTATTGCGGCATGCAATCCAATCCCACCCTTATCATCTCATTATCTTTTACGGCGTGCAACCCGATCCCAATATCATTTCATTAACATAAACAACTCAATACTAGTAATTACAGAATCTCAACACAAAAGGGAAATGAAACGTGCAGAACATTAAGGAACTACCAATACAAGCGGGGAATAACCAATAGCTCCTAATCCTATGCCTTGGCAATATATTAATACATAAATAGCTAAATGGCTCCGACGAATGGAATAACATGATAAAGTGCATGATTGCTATTTTCTTCTTGATGCCGTTGGAGTGGAAGAAAAAACCCATATATATCGTCTCCTCTCATTAGCCAAAAAAAACATAATAAATTGCATCAAGAAATATAAGAACAAATAAATCAAGTAAAACATGAGACAATGAAAATGTACAATTAATGCAAGTAGGAACAAGTAGTAGGCAAGTATATATTGAGTGAAAAATGAATAGATAGAAACAAGTAACAATTAAATAACAGATAACAAGTAATGCATGGATAAAAAGTAAGAACATGTAATAGTTAAAGCATGTAACAAGAGGTAACGTGGAATAAATAATGAAATGAAAGTAAGTAGCCCAATACCGCATGTTTTAATCTCATGAGGGTACATATACACTCGTCACCTTACATATACGCCAAAAGTGAGTAGTATTTTAAGTAATTTGATATAAATCTTAATTATGTGGGTAATTAGTTAATTATTAGGTAATGGGATATTACTTAATTAATTAAGGATTATTGGATAAGGATTAAACCCCCAACTAAGGAATTATGTGGCAGCACCCCAAACCTTATGACGCTTAAGTCATTATAGAATAGGTACCAAGATTAGGTCATTATGGATTATGTGGTTAAGCCACCATATAAAATGGGGCCCACATCCATATATAAGACATATCAAAACTTAATAGCCTTTTTAAGAAATATAAAGATCTTCCAATTTCAACTTACTTAGAAGGCTCTCTAACTTAGTAACGTGAGAGTTTCAATAAGAATTCACTATGGTTTCTAAAGGCTCGAATATGAGTTTCTTTAATATAAATGCATGTGTGCCTTACAAATCAAACAGAATATCTTGTGCAAGTAGAGTGGTCTGATCGTGAGTAAGTAAGAAAGCAAAATAATTCCATACCAAATTCTACGAGAATCAGTTCAGATATTTTAAGGCTATCCATTCTTTCTTTTTGGCATGATTTGTACGACCAAAATGAAACAAACAAATGCACAACTACCATAAATGACTCTATTCATAGAATTATTAGAGGTGCCGATGTTCTTGAATTCCCATATGTCTTATAATTACATCTTCTATTCAGGGGTCTTAGAAAAATACGTAAGTTGAAAAAGTTTACTGCCTGATATTAATCAAATACATTGTGGTCTTATGACATTCCAAAGGTTTTTATTGACGTACTTATCATGCGTTGCATTCACTTATACATGTGCATTCACTCATGACCAGATGTCATTATATACACGTATTTATATATATGGGATATGGGATAAGGTTACGATGTTATATACGCACCACCACCTGATCAGTTGGTACATGTTGATGATTTTACCCACAGTGGCCAAGATGATATGATGTGATGCCCTCAGAGGCTTGATGATGTTATGTGCACCTATACCTATGCGTGGCATGACATTTATATGCACGTGCATGACATTTCAAATGTTTCAGGATTTACAAAGTGATTTAGACTTATAAGCGGAATTCTTTATTCCATATTTCATCTATGTCTTTTATGTACCGATTTTTATGCCTCACATACTCAGTACGTTATTTGTACTGATGCCCTATTTCCTGGAGCCTGTGTTTAACGCTCGCAGGTAGAGGTACACAAGCTGACGGTCCCACTTCTTAGGATCGTTGATTAGCAAGAGTGTGCATGCTCCACTTGATCCGGTGCTGCTTTTGATTTTGGTGCGTGTAAAGCCCCAGAAAATTTTGCTAAGTAATTTAATATTTTGTGGTGCCAAGGTAGGATAATATTTTATTTATGTGTGCAAATGAGGGTTCATCATATAATGGATATCAATTGGATATGTTAATAAGCGTATAAGTCATATTATAAGGGATTTGGGGTCTAAGGAGTGGCCTAAATCTAAGCCAAGTTGAAAATTTTCATAATAGACTAAATTTGTAGATGAGTACGCACAAGACCTAACTTTGGACAAGCATATCTACATTTACAGCTCTTTGAGTCTAGTCTCCAACGCATCAAACCGTTCGTCATTTGGAGGTGTATACAGAATGTTATGACCATTTTACCGGACCTGTGTCAGATGCGCGTCCGTGGGAAAATTGAGAGTTTCTGCCTCCCGAGCGCGGCCATCGCATCTCGGGTGTGGTTTGACCATGGTTGCGCGCCTAGCAGCCCTATAAATACCCCAATACTTGGTATGAAGAGACTCTAAGTCATTGTTTTGAGTTAGGGCTTGCTCTATCAAGGGAAATTCGTCCCATATTTCCCTCCTATGATCCAAGTTAATGTTTTTGGAGTATTTTGAGTTGATTACTACTCGTAAACACTTATATTAACATGGATTGATCTTGAAAATCTATAGATTCCCATTCAAATCCCCAAATTGGTCAAGAACACTACAAGTGGGGATTCTCAAGATTCTTACTACAAGAGGTATGCCTATTATCTCTATATACTCTATGGTGATTATTTATGTATGATATATACGCTAGAACTCATGGGATGGTGATTGGAAGCCATAAGTGCCTAACCTAGGTTGTGTTGGTGTTGTAGACAATGTGAAATGGGTTAATTAAGGAGGTTGATGGTTGGGTGTGAATGGATGGTCATATATATCTTGTTGGAAGTTATAAATTGGTTAGGAACGATGGTGGAATAAATTGTTTGTTAATATTGATAGTTGGATGAACTAATACAACGGTTATTTGATGTAAATATCTATACCTACAAGGTGTTTGATAATATACCTAAATGGCATAAATTATGGAATTTATTACTAATATTGGCCCTATTGAATGTTCTATTGTTGATTGAAGTTGCTTAAGTGTATTGGATCATTGTAGTATCATTACGGGGAAAATTCCAGGTATGTATGGCTAAAACCCCCCACCTCTTAGAAATTGAGCCTCCATGTTGCCCGTGCAAATGTTGTAAGTCCGAAATTTGATCGATGTGGTACTTGTTATGTCAAATGAATTGATGTTGTGAAAATGTATGTGGAAGGTTCTTCTCCATGTGTTTAATGTGTTATTCTTTGTAAATTAAGGATGTGTGGAAAATATGAGCTATGTGCTAAATGCCTGAATGTCAAGTCAAGGTTACATTGTGATTAATATGCCGAACTAAATGAATTCCTCTCTATGCTTATAACTTAAATTGCTTTTGTATGTGCCTATGAACTTAAATGGCAAGGTCAATGTTGAAAATGGGAATAATGTGAAATGTGAGTTATGGAATGTGGTAATTGTGGCCCCATGTGCCGATGAACTAATACATGTGAAACCAAAGATTGAAGTGAGATGATTAACGGAAAATGTTAACGTCTTGGTAAGACGGCTTAGCCGATCGGACCATGATCGGACACCATATTATACACACATGGTAGTAATGTGTTGATAATTGAAACTTGAAAGTGAAAATGAAATAAGGGTAACGTCTTGGTAAGACGGCTTAGCCGATGTGGTCGTGGTCGGACTCTGCTCAAGGAAGGGGTGGTAATGTGGATGATGATGCAACGATATGGAATGCCCCAATCTACGAATTCCAGAATTCATGTTAAAACTATGTGAACCTCTTATATTGTTGACGTGGTGCTTATTTGAAGCTTTGCATTTCTTATGATTTCTTTGTACTCTTGTATGGTTGTTATTTCTAAATGGATGGTGTTTAGTTATACATACTAGTACTATTCCATGGTACTAACATCCCTTTTTCCGGGGACGCTACATTTTTAAATGAATGTAGGTGGCTCCATAGGGGATAATGACGATCGCGCGTAGCGGAGCTTCCTCCACTCAAAGTCTTTGTGAGCCCCTTTCTCCTTCAAGGGGTAGTGTTGTACATCTTTTGTTATATATATTCTCTTTTGAGGTATAGCTGGGTCCTTGTTGCCAGAGTTGTCATTATTGTCTTTTTTATCCTTAGAGGCTTCGTAGACGTTTGTATGGGTAAGGTAAGAGTGTTGGATGGGTCAATGAACTATGTTGTAACTTTGTACTCTAGTTCTTCTAAACTATAACCCTATAAAATCTTGAAACTTAACCATGGTTTCTAGTTTGTGACATGAAAATGGACTAATATTGTGAAAGTTCGATTTTGCTATTGTCTAAATAAAAGAAAGCATGGTTCCCTTAACCGTAGTGAGTTGGGTAGAAATGTATGAATAAGGCTTGCTCAGTTGGGTTGAGCGCCGATCGCACCTCCCGAGGTTGGGGCGTGACAAACTTGGTAATCGAGCCTAAGGTTTTAAAGTATCCTAGGATGTCTCGGAGTCGTGTCTAGTAGAGTCCTTCTTATCGGTATGTTGTCGACCACATCTATAAGTTGGAGGCTACATGGACATTTAGGAATGTTACACTTCTTTAACACTCCAGATCGTGCGATAAAGCTTGACTATAAGATTGTCTTCTAACTGGTGCATTGAGATTCAAGGTAAGTTTAAATGCTCTCTCATCTATTTCAAGTAATGTTGTCATATGGCTTGACCAATGGGCAAAGGCATGAATATTAAGGAGATGGCACATGTATCTTGTTGAACGAATGGAATGGGCATATAGGATAAGTACATTGTACCATGAGCATAATTTATTTGAGAAAAGTGTTAAAAATGATTACCACCTCCAAAGAAACATTGAATTGATAAGTGATATGTAAACTTGAATAACACATGTGGGTAGGGTGAGAATTATGTAAATGATCCTAAGGTGTGAAAGAAAATTGGTTATATAAACACGTGATATATGGGAGACATGACCAGGAGATTAATGATGAGGGTGCAAGTCTCTCCTAGGAGACAAGAAGTTATGAAAGGAGAGTCAATTGATTTCACGATGAGAAGACCCATGTACAACGAACTTTATAAAAATCCCGAAGTGTACGAAGTGATATTACACTCCTAAAGGATATTGACATGAGGAATTGGAATCCCAAGCCCGTGTGGCTGAATAAGAGCAGAGAACTTATGAGGTTAATACCATGGTGACTTAAATTTCCCTAATAGTAGAACATATATATGAGGGATAGAGACATGAGGCATATGTCCCTGAAGTTGCTAAATTCAAGACTTGTGTCGAAATCCGGGACATTCGCCCCAAGTGGGGGAGGAAGGCCATAGTGAGTCCACTTAAATAGAATGAAACAAGAGTAAGACCATGTAGCTATGATGTTTGAATATTTTTTTGAAGACATGCGTAGTCTAGAAAGGTGATAATAGATAACGTGATTATCTGAAAGGATATGCTAATGATAGATCACTAGTACCCTCCAAAAGGTGGAAGGTTAAGGAAGGTAAATTCTTCATACATGGCAATGTGAATGATAGGGTCAACGATCCTAGAAACTAAGAGTATGTTTGTAAAGGGATTTTATACTTGTTAGAGGGTCAGGAACAATGGAACCTAAGGAAGTATTATAAGTCAAATATGGAAGGTTGCAATTTTTTAGAATGGGTTAATCATAGATTTGCGATTTAACCAAAGTTTCAAGACGTTAAGAAAGGCAGAATGAGTGGGAAAAATAAATGTGATGCTATAATAACTGAAGAGGGTATTTAGGCTTGATGGAGAGCCTCAAAAAAAATCTTACAAGCAAAGATGTGTTAAGTGATATGCAGATGAACACACTTTCCCACAGATATCCTAACAAGAGTTAAGAGGTAAGAGGGATAAAATAACTAAGCGAAAAGACCACGTAACATATGGAAGAGTGCATGGCTATTCACTAGATAGGAAGAATGAGGTGAGAAGAAATGAGGAGAAAACCTATAAATTGAGATGGTCATGGTTATCATAAAATATCTTGTATCAGAATGGTGGACCCTCTTAGAGCATAAGTGTTAATAAAAGTTATAAAGGACTAACCGTAATGCAATCGGCTTGGGTGATACCGAATATCAGCTAAACGATCTAGAGATAGTTCATTTATACATACAATGGAAAGTGTGACTATTGGTGGTGAAGTTGTGGTATGATAAACTCATTAAACCAGGCACAATGATATTAAAAGTACACGGGAGGTAGACAAGGGTGTGTCACAATAAGGCTATCAATTATGCACTATTAACAAAATAGAATGGAAATGAATGTTCCAGTTATAAGGAAAATATGGTACCAACATATTGTCTCGGCCAAAGGGCGATTAAACAAAAGGGGGGAAAGACAACACAATCTACCCAGAGGTCAAATGAAAGGTTCAAAATAGATTGAAAAAGGATGAACACTTGTTACAGACAAGAAATGTTTAACATGGTAACTTTTAAGTCGCAATATCAGGGAACTCTATTGGTAGTTACAATACGGGTAATGAGGTGAGTTACTCATCGAGGATATAATCAGGTGGACTAAGTCATACACTTAAGAGAAAAACCAAAAGTCATTGTTGAAGAATTAAGGAGGATCTCAAGTTTCAGAGAATGCCCTTGTCGGGCCAGTGACTCTTCCTAAATTGTATATATATGAAGGGTGTTGATATGTGGTTTGGGCGGTGTTTAACCGTAAAGAGGGATCGTGAGAATATTCACAGGAAAGTAGTGCGGTTTCTTAAATTCTATAAGGCATATAAGGGGAGAAGAGGTTGGCTAAGAAAAGTTGGAGCACAATGTTACCTTACATTTGATGAAATGTCATGCAGGTTGATGTTATTAGGGTATGTGTGCAAGTTAGCAGGTGCTATTCATTTGAGACAGAAGGTCCTATTAAAAAAAACTCATTCAGTAATGTCTTTTGTTAAGAATTTGGAATAGTTAGTTGCAAGTATTCATATGAGATTGTAACCATATCAGGGAGATTATTGTAGAACTCGATTCGTGGGAGGTCTTATGTAAGAGAAATGTGATAAAGATGTTCCACTAATGATGCAACATGTTAAGGTGATAGTTTATGCCTTTAGGCAACTCAAGAATCATGGGAAGAACTATGCTACATATGACTTAGAGATTGTGGCAGTGGTGTTTGCACTAAAGATTTGGCGACATTATTTGTATGGGGTCCACGTGGATGTATTTACGAACCACAAGAGCCTTCAATATATTTTCAAACAAAAGGAGTTGAATCTGAGACAGAGAAGATGGCTTGAGTTACTCATGGACTACGATGTCGATATTCTCTATCACCCGGGAAAGGCCAATGTTGTGGCGGATGCTCTTAGCCGGAAATCGATGGGAAGTTTGGCTCACTTGAAGGCCTATCAAAGGCCGTTAGCCAGGGAAGTTCACCAGTTGGCTAGTCTAGGAGTTCGTCTTGCAGACTCTAGTGAAGGGGGAGTAATTGTGCATAATAGGGCTGAATCATCGCTTGTAGCGGAGGTCAAAGAAAAGCAATACAACGATCCATTACTAGCGCAGCTGAAGGAGGGGATTCATGAACATAAGACCACGATTTTTTTTCTCTCTTGGCATGGATGATGGTACAATACAGTACCAAGGGCACCTATGTGTTCCGGATGTTGACGGTCTTCGGGAGAGGATCATGGCGAAGCTCCTACTTCCAGGTATTCCGTGCACCCAGGTTCTACGAAAATGTATCATGGTCTCAGGGAAATTTATTGGTGGAACAACATGAAAAAGGATGTAGTGAACTTTGTGGCAAAATGTCCAAACTGTCAGCAAGTGAAGGCCAAACATCAAAGGCCTGGTGGATTGGTACAAAGCGTAGAAATCCCAATGTGGAAATGGGAAACGATCAATATGAATTTTGTGGTAGGATTACCATTCACTCTGCGCAAGTTCGACTCAATTTGGGCAATCATAGATCGACTCACGAAATCAGCTCACTTCTTGCCAGTCAAATCTACCAACACAACAGAACAGTATACTCAATTGTATATCAAAGAAATAGTCGGGTTGCATGTCACTCCAGTCTCAATCATTTCAGACTGAGGGGCTCAATTCATGGAAAACTTTAGGAAGAAATTTCAGTAAGGTTTGGGTACTCAAGTAAATCTTAGTACAACCTTTCATCCACAAACTGATGGGTAGGTAGAGCGGACCATTCAGACCCTTGAGGACATGTTGCATGATTGTGTTCTTTATTTCAAAGGTAGCTGGGATGATCATTTGTCACTCATAGAGTTTGCTTATAACAACAACTTTTATACTAGTATTAAGATGGAACCATTCGAAGCATTATATGGTAGGAGATGTAGATCTCCCATTGGGTGGTTCGAGGTTGGAAAAGCTGAAAATATAGGGCTAGACCTTGTGCATCAGGCTATGGAGAAGGTTAAGGTCATTAAGGAGCGGTTGAAAACTGCTCAGAGTCACCAAAAGTCTTATTCAGATGTTCGTCGCAGAGATTTAGAGTTCAAAGAAGATGATTGGGTATTCTTAAAAGTTTCCCCCATGAAACATGTTATGCGGTTTAGAAATAAAGGGATATTGAGTATGAGGTATGTGGGGCCATATAGAATCATTCAAAGGATCGGTCAAGTGGAATACAAGCTCGAGTTACGATCCAAGGTGTCATTGGTACACCCAGTATTCCATGTGTCTATGTTAAAGAAGGTAGTGGGAAACCCGTCCGCTATTGTTCCAGTTGAGACTATTAAGGTTAATGAAGAATTATCATACAAAGAAATTCCAGTTGCCATCCTTCATAGGTAAGTCCGAAAGTTGAGAAATAAGGAAATTGCCTCCGTGAAAGTGTTATGGCGAAACCAGCAAATTGACGAAGCCACTTGGGAAGCTGAGTAAGAAATGAAAAAGAATTACCCCCATTTGTTTGAATTACAATGAAATTGTTCTATGAAGTTGTTTCACATAAATTTTGTATCGCTTGTTCATCTAATGTAAAGGAATTCCTTTCTAATTATATTTTCATTATGGGGCTACGATAGGTGTTGTTTTATGTTCTGTTGCATCATGTGATCACATAGATGTTGTTGAGGTGTGTTTCTGGGATTCTCTGATAGGTGGATAGGCCCGGTTACAAGGGAAACTCTGCCAAAATTTCTGGAAAAAAATTGGGAGTTAAAGATGTATGAGAAAAGAGATAAGTTATACTAAGTATTTACGGATTGACTCCACTTATCATTCGAGGACGAATGATCCTAAGCGGGAGAGAATGTAAAGCCCCAGAAAATTTTGCTAAGTAATTTAAGATTTCGCGGTGCCAAGGCTAATTATTTTATTTGTGTGTGCAAATGAGGATTCATGATATAATGGATATCAATTGGATATGTTAATAAGCGTATAAGTCATATTATAAGTGATTTGGGGTCTAAGGAGAGGCCTAAGTCTAAGCCAAGTTGAAAATTTTCATAATAGACTAAAGTTTTAAATGAGTACGCACAAGACCTCACTTTGGACAAGCATATCTACATTAATATTAGGTGTTGTGTAATGCACAACCTATCCAATTAAAGCTCTTTGAATCTAGTTTCCAACGCATCAAATCATTTGTCATTTTACCGGACCTGTGTCAGATGCGCGTCCGAAGCGCGTCCATGGGAAAATTGAGAGTTTCTGCCTCCCGAGTACGGCCCGAGCGCGGTACAAGCGCAGCCACTGTGTACTCGGCACGGGGTTTGACTGCGGTCGCACACCTAGAAGCCCTATAAATACCCCAAGACCGGGTATGGAAAGTCTCTAAGTCATTTTTTTTAGCTAGGGCTTGCTCTGTCAAGGGGAATCCGTCCCATACTTCCCTCCTATGATCCAAGGTATTGTTTTTGGAGTTTTTTGAGTTGATTACTACTCCTAAACACTTATATTAACAAGGATTGATCTTGAAAATCCATAGATTCCCATTCAAATCCCTAAATTAGTCAACAACACTACAAGTGGGGATTCTCAAGATTCTTACTACAAGAGGTATGTTTATCATCTCTAACTACTCTATGGTAATTATTTATGTATGACATATACGTTAGAACTCATGGGATGGTGATTGGAAGCCATAAGTTCCTAACCTAGGTTGTGTTGGTGTTGTAGAGATTGTGAAATGGGTTAATTAAGGAGGTTGATGGTTGGGTGTGAATGGATGGTCATACATATGTTGTTGGAAGTTGTAAATTGGTTAGGAACGATGGTGGAATAAGTTGTTGGTTAATAGTGGTAGTTGGATGAACTAATACTACGGTTATGAGATGTAAAGATCTATACCTACAAGGTGTTTGATAATATGCCTAAATGACATAAGTTATGGAATTTATTACTAATATTGGCCCTATTGAATGTTGTATTGTAGATTGAAGTTGCTTAAGTGTATTGGATCATTGTAGTATCATTGAGGGGCAAATTTAAGGTATGTATGGTATGGATAAAACCCCCTCCTCATAGAAATTGAGCCTCCATGGTGCACGTGCAAATGTTGTAAGTCCGAAATTTGATCGATATGGTACTTGTTATGTCAAATGAATTGATGTTGTGAAAATGTATGCGGAAGGTGCTTCTCCATGTGTTTAATGTGTTATTCTTTGTAAATTGAGGATGTGTGGAAAACATAAGCTATGTGCTAAATGCCTAAATGTCAAGTTAAGGTTATATTATGATTAATATGTCGAACTAAATGAATTCCTCTCTATCCTTATAACTTAAATTGCTTTTGTATGTACCTATTATCTTAAATGGCAAGGTCAATATTGAAAATGGGAATTGTGAAATGTGAGTTATGGAATGTGGTAATTGTGGCCATAAGTGCAGATGAACTAATACATGTGAAACCAAAGATTGAAGTGAGATGATTAACGGAAAAGGGTAACATCTTGGTAAGACAACTTAGCCGATCGGGTCGTGACCAGATGCCATGTTATACACACATGGTGGTAATGTATTGATAATTGAAACTGGAAAGTGAGAATGAAATAAGGGTAATGTCTTGGCAAGATGGCTTAGCCGATCGGGCCGTGATCGGACTCCGCTTAAGGAAGCGGTGGTAATGTGGATGATGATGCAACGATATGGAATGCCCCAATATACAAATTTCATAAATCATGTTAAAACTATGTGAACCTCTTATATTGTTGACGTGGTGCTTATTTGAAGCTTTGTGTTTCTTATGATTTCTTTGTACTCTTGTATGGTTGTTCTTTCTAACTGGATGGTGTTTAGTTATACATACTAGTACTATTCCATGGTACTAACATCCCTTTTGCTGGGGGCGCTACATTTTTAAATGAATGTAGGTGGCTCCACAGCGGATAGTGTCGATCAAGCGTAGCGGAGCTTCCTCCTCTCAAAGTCTTGGTGAGCCCCTTTCTCCTTCAAGGGGTTATGTTGTATATCTTTTGGTTATAGATATCCACTTTTGAGGTATAGCTGGGCCTTGTCGCCGGCATTGTCATTATTGTCCTTTGTATCCTTAGAGGCTCCGTAGACGTTTGTGTGGGTAATGTACGGGTGTTGGATGGGTCAATGAACTATGTTGTAACTTTGTACTCTAGTTCTTCTAAACTATAACCGTATAAAATCTTGAAACCTAACCATGGGTTTTGGTTTGTGATATGAAAATGGACTAATATTTTGAAAGTTTGATTTTGCTATTGTCTAAATAAAAGAAAGCATGGTTTCCTTAACCGTAGTGAGTTGGGTAGAAATATATGAATAAGGCTTTCTTAGTTGGGGTTTAATCGATTGAGCGTCGGTTGCACCTCCCAAGGTTGGGACTTGACAATACAATATGCTTGTATACATATATGAGTATGACGGGGCCCAGTCCCATGCTTGTACAGTTGTATATTTTGTTAGAGGTCTATAGACAGTCACGTATAGTTGGGTAGTATGTGGCCTTGACGGCATCCATTTTTGGATATGTAGTTGTCCATAGAAGCCTTGTCGGCTCACCCTATATATTTCGCACGTGTATGTCTTTTGAACAGGTTTCCTCGCGTATGCTATTCTCGTAGTTCAGCAGATGATATTCATGCTTATATCTTAGACGCATGCTTAAGGGTGTTCGATAGGTAGGACTCGAGTACCCGTCGCAACCCATCGGTTTGGATCATGAAAAAGTGGCATCAGAGCAGTTATGTCATAGGGTTGTCTACAGACCGTGTCTAGTAGAGTCTTGTTTATGTGTGTGTTTATCACCACACTTATTGATAGGAGGCTACAGGGCATATAGGATGTTATCCTCCCTTCTTATCTTAGATCGTGCGATATAAAAATTCATGTTCCTAACGATATGTTACGTTTTCAGCGATGCCTCCGAAGACTACAGCTGCCTAGAAGGGTAAGTCCATGGCTGGTGAGGCTACTAATCGAGTGCCACGAGTTATCAGGCTCGGGAAGAGTCTTATAGTGAAATTCCATCTCAGACTGTACATACCCCGCCCTCTCTAGAAGAGCTCCACGGGGCACCAGCTCTAGCGCCCGCCCTTGTACGTCTAACCCCTCAACCAAATACACTGGGTCAGGAGATGAGAGATGTTATTCAGCAATTAACTTGATTTGTAGCCACACAATCTCACCGTCAGGAGGTAGTTATTGGTCATGCAAATAGGTCTGTTAGTGTGAAGGTTCGTGATTTCATTAATTAGGACCCTCGGGTATTCACTGGAGCAGATCCAAATGAGGTCGCTCATGTATTTATCGTTAGGATGAAGAGGACTTTGAGGTTAATGAAGGCCATTGCAACTGACAACTGAGTCAGTTGAGATAGCTTCCTATTGACTCCAAGATGATACAATTAATTGGTACGAGTCTTAGGAATTGTCCTGAGGTGATGATGCCCCTCCAGCAGTATAGCAAGAGTTTACAAAGGCTTTTCTTCGTCATTATCTGCCACCCGAGCTTTGACGAGCCAGACTTGATACATTATTGACCCTTCGGGAGGGTAACATGAGTGTTCGGGAGTACAGTCTTTAGTTTGATTCGTTGGCTAGGTACACTCCCACTACTGTATCTAAGATGGAGGATTGGGTTCACCGGTTTGTTATGGGGTTAGAGCCGCACTTGCTTAATGATTGGATGTTACATCTCGCATTTTTGTATGTTAAAGTTTCGTCTTCAGTTAATCGATGTAGACTCGGGAATGAGATTATCTTGAGGTTACACACATTTATTCTATGTATGACAAGTGATAAGTATGTGCCATTAAAGATAAAGGGTAAACGAATCAAAGAAAATAAGTTCCGTTGAAGGTTGTAAATTGGGGATACAATCCGGTCTGAGCTACAATACCCGGTATTTATGGATTAGTGCCATAAAAGGTACTGCATGACCATAATTGTAAGGTGTATAAGGTATGTTAAAAGTTAATAGTATTTTAAGTAATTTGAGATAATTCTTAATTATGTGGGTAATTGATTAATTATTGGGTGATGGGAGATTGCCTAGTTAATTAAGAAATTATTGGGTAATTAATTAAAGAGTTGGATAAGAATTAACCCCTCCCCAAACGGGGCAAACATCCCTTTCCAATTTAATGACTATTAATAAAGGTTTATAGGTGTCACACTTTAAGATTGAAATGTGACACCAAGCTTGAAATGTGGGGCCTACCTAAAAGTTAAGGATAACATTCGTAATTCAAATCATTTTCAAATCTATTAAGAGAGTTTCAGCCCTGAAACATAGAAAGATTATTGTGAAAGAGTTTTAGCCAAGGAACATAGCAACATTACTGAGAAAGAGTTTTAGCCAAGATTATCTTTTCATTGCAACATTATTTCTTCGAGCATTTCATACGGATTTTTTCGTACTCTGATCTTGCCGTCACGTGATTTGTCCTAATTAACGTGTGTTAGAAGGATTGTCAAAAAAACCGACTTAGGTATGTTAAGGATATTCCTTCTTTCTTTTTGGCATGATCCATACGAGACAAACGAAACGAGCAAATGCACAACTTCCATAAATGACTCTATTTGTAGAAATGCTAGAGATACCTATATTTTTTATTCTCCATATGTCCTATTATTCTATCGTCTATTCATGGGTCTCAGAAAATACATAAGTTGATAAAGTCTATTTCATGATAGTAATTAGAGGCATAATGGTCATATCACACTCCGAAAGATTTTATTGACGTATTTCTCATGCATTGCATTAATTTATATTTACCCATGACTAGATGGTGTTATATACGTATATATATATATATGTTGATGGGATATGGAAAATGGTTACGGATCTATATACGCACTACCACCTTATCAGCTGGTATATGTTGATGATTCTGCCCACAGTGGCCTAGATGATGTGATGGGATACCCTTAGATGCCTGATGATGCTTTGTACACCTATACCTATGCATGACATGAAATTTATATGCACGTGAATGACATTATAAATGTTTTAGGATTTACAAAGTTATTTGGACTTACATGTGGATGTGTTTATTCCATGTTTCATCTATGTCTTTTATGTACTGATTTTTATGCTTTACATACTCAGTACATTATTCGTACTAATGCCCTATTGCTCGGGGCCTGTGTTTCTTGCCGCATGTGTAGGTAGACGAGCTGACGATCGCCCTCCTTAGGATCCTTGATTAGCGAGAGTTGGTGTGATCGATTTGATCTATAATCGCTTCTAACCTTAGTACGATATGTTTGTATGCATATATGGGTATGACGGGGCCCAGTTCTATCCTTGTACAGTTGCATATACTAATAGAGGTATGTAGACAGTTATGTATAGTTGGATAGTATGCAGCTTTGTCGGCTTCCACTTTTTGGTATATTGTTGTCTATAGCAGCCTTGCCGACTCGCCCCACTTTATTCCGTATGCATATGTATATATGTCTTTTTGACATGTTTCCCTCACTTATGTTTTTCATGTTTATATCTTAGACGCATGCTTGAGGGTATTCGACAGGTAGGACTCGGGCCCCCATCGCGGCCCATCGATTTGGGTCGTGACAAAAGTGGTATTAGAGAGGTTCTGTCCTAGGGTTATCTACAGACCGTGTCTAGTAGAGTCTTGTTTATGGGTGTTGTACACCACACTTATATATATGAGGCTACAAGGCATATAGGATGTTATCCTCCCTTTTTATCATAGATCGTGTGATATAAAATTTCATGTTCCTAACAATATGTTATGTTTTCAGTGATGCCTCTGAAGACTACAATTGCCTAGAAAGGCATGTCTGCGGTTGGTGAGACTACTAGTCAAGCGCCACGAGTTACCAGGGCTCAAGGAGAGTCTCATAGTGAATTTCCATCTCAAACTTCACGTACCCATCCCCTCTCTAAAAGAGCTCCAAGGGGCACCACCTCTAGCGCCCGCCCCTATACGTCCAGCCCTTCAACCAGATGCACCAGGTCAGGAGATGAGAGATGTTATTCAGCTATTAACTCGATTAGTATCCACACAAGCTTGACATCAGGAGGTAGGTATTGGTCATGCAGATAGGTCCTTTAGTGCTAGGGTTCGTGATTTTATTAATTTGGACCCTCTAGTATTTACTGGAGCAGATCCAAACGAGGACCCTCAAGTATTTATCAATAGGATGCAGAGGACTTTAAGGGTAATGAAGGCCACAACGACAGAGTCGGTTGAGCTAGCTTCCTATAGACTCCAAGATGTTGCAGTTAATTAGTACGAGTATTTGGAATTTTCTATAGGTGAGGATGCCCCTCCAGTAGTATGGTAAGATTTTACAGCGGCTTTTCTTCATCATTATCTACTACCCGAGCTTAGACGGGCCAGAGTTGATAGGTTCTTAACCCTTCGACTGGGTAACATGAGTGTTCGAGAGTACAATCTTCAATTTGATTCATTGGCTAGGTATGCTCCCACTATTGTATCTAAGATGTAGGATCGGGTTCACCAGTTCGTTATGGGGTTAGAGTCGCACTTTCTTAATGATTGTATGTCGGTCTCCCTTCAGTCAGACATGGATATTTCTCGTATTCAGGCATACGCTCAGGGTGTAGAGGAGGGTAAGCAGAAATAGAGGGCAGATCGTGAGCATGATAGGGTCCAAAATAAGAGAGCAAAGTCTTCGGGTCCTTCTGGTGAGTTTCGAGGTGGTAAGAGACAACAATACCCAAGGTATCCAGCCCATCTATCAGCTAGCGCACCCCCTTAGTTTGTTGGTAAGAGATTTGATTGTTCAACAAATTCAGGGCCTGGTCAGAATTCCAAGGCCTCAAGTTCTCAGTATAGGGGTGAGTCAAGTCAGATGACTCCGCCCTTGCCAGGATATGCTCAGTGTGGTAAGCAGCATGTCGGGCAATGCTATATGGGGTTGGTTGTTTGTTATACTTGTGGTTATCAAGGCCACGTTATGAGGGATTGTCTGACGAGAGGTGATGTAAGCATAGTTTAGCTAGTAGGTATCTGCAACTGGTTCATCATCATCAGTATGCCATACTGGGCAAGGTTCACAAGCACCAATGGTCGTGTTAGAGGCAAAGGCAGAGCATCTAGCTCAAGCGATCCTCAGAACCACATTTATGTGTTAGCAGGATGATAGGATCAGGAGTCATCACCTGATGTTGTTATAGGTATATTATCAGTTTCCTCATATGATATATATGCACTGATTGACCCAGGTTCCACCTTGTCATATGTTACTCCATTAGTTGCTAGTAAGTTTGGAATAAAGCTTGAGTTGGTTAAACATTTTGAGGTATCCACACATGTTGGGGAGCCAGTGATAGCTAGGCGGGTATATAAAGATTGTATAATAGTAGTTCATAGTCAATCTATAGTAGCATACCTAATCGAGTAAGATATGGTAGAATTTGAAGTAATAATGGGTATGGATTGATTGGTTTCATGTCATGCCAATGTTGATTGTAGATCAAAGATAGTCTAATTTCAATTTCCAGGGGATCCTATTTTGGAGTGGAAAGGTAATGCGGCATCCCCGAGAGGTATATTATTACCTATCTCAAGGCAAGGAAGATGATCAAAGAAGGCTATATTTATATCCTAGTTCGAGTTCAGGATGTGAAAGTAGAGTCACCAACCATTCAGTCCATCCATGTGGTTAATGAGTGTCCCGATGAGCTCCATGGTCTTTCGCTAGAGCGAGAAATTGAGTTTGATATTGACCTACTACCAGATACTCAACCAATATCTATTCCTCCCTATAGAATGGCCCCCACAAAGCTGAAAGAGTTGAAGGAATAACTAAAGGACTTGCTTGAAAAAGGCTTTATCAGACCTAGTACGTCATCGTGGGGAGTACCTGTTATTTGTGAGAAAGAAAGATGGTTCCTTGCGAATGTGTATAGATTATATAAAGTTGAATAAGGTAATGCTCAAGAATAAGTACCCCTTCCCGATGATTGATAATTTATTTGATCAGTTTTAAGGTGCCAAGTGTTTCTCGAAGACAGCAATCAAGACCAGATATGGACACTTTGAGTTTCGTGTTATGTCATTCGATTTGACCAATTCCCTAGCAGTGTTCAGACCCTTTTTAGATTTGTTCATAATTGTATTCATTGATGATATATTGGTATATTCTCGTTCAAAGACCGAGCATGTAGATCATTTTCGTACTGTGCTCAGAGTTTTACAAAAAGGGACTAAATGTGAATTCTGGTTGAACTTTGTAGCTTTCCTTGGGCATATCATTTAGGGTGAAGGTATCCGGGTTGATACACAAAAGATCGATGCATTAAAGACTTGGCCTAAACCCACGACATCGAGGGAGGTTCGTAGCTTTCTCGGTTTGGCAGGTTATTATAGGAGATTTGTAGAGGGATTTTTTCCCTTTCAGCACCTTTGACAAAGTTGACTTAGAAAGGAGCAAAGTTTCAATGGACTGATGCTTGCGAACGGAGTTTCCAGGTATTGAAGGACAGAATAAATTTATCATCGGTTCTAAAGCTCCCAGAAGGGACCGATGGTTATGTTATCTATTATAATGCTTCGAGCATTGGATTGGGTTGTGTACTGATGCAGCACGGTAAGGTTCTAGCTTATGCTTCTAGATAACTAAGAAATCACGAGAAGAATTACATGACCCACGATTTGGAGTTTTTCGCAGTGATTCATGCACTAAAGATGTGGAGTCACTACTTGTATGGCATTCATGTTGATATCTATATGGATCATAAGAGCCTTCAGTATATCTTTTAGCAAGAGGAACTGAATTTGTGCCAAAGGAGATGGTTGGAGTTATTTAAAGACTATGACGTTGGTATTTCATACCATCCGGGGAAGGCAAACGTAGTAGTCGACGCCCTCAACCATAGATCTATGGGTAGCCTATCATATTTACAGCTAGAGAAGAGGGGAATAGCCCATGAGATTCATCAACTAGCCAATCTTGTAGTTCGATTACTGGATTCATGTGATGCTAGAGTTACTATTCAGGACACGACAATATCCTCATTAGTAACTTAAGTGAAGGAACGCCAATACGAGGATCCTGTGTTAGCTCATTATAAGGATACAACCCCTCAGAAGGAGAAGACACTATTTGATTTTACAGAAGATGGGGTCCTAAGATATAGACGACGATTATGTGTCCCTAATGTTGCAGGGCTGCATCGGTAGGTCATGGGAGAAACTCACTATTTTCGCTGTTCTATTCATCCAGGAGCAAGAAAGATGTATCATGATATTAGGGAAATATATTGGTGGGACGGAATGAAAAATGATATAGCAAGTTTGTCACTCAATGACCTAACTGTCATTAGGTCAATATTGAGCATCAGAAACACGGTGGATTATTGCAGGCTATAGAGATTCCAACTTGGAATTGGGAAGTAATCAATATGGATTTCATCATAGGTTTACCTCGTACCCAATGCATGTTCGATTCTATATGGGTGATTGTTGATAGACTTACAAAATCAACCTATTTTCTGCCCATTAGGACTACATATTCTGTAGAGGATTATGCAAGGCTTTACATTGAGGAGATAGTACGACTGGATGGTGTCCCTATATATATTATCTCGGATAGAGGAGCTCAATTTACATCTAATTTCTGGGGGTCCATCCAAAAAGGATTGGGGACTCAGGTAAGTCTTAGTACAACATTTCATCCCCAGACAGACGGACAGGCTGAGCATACTATTCAGACACTTGAGGATATGTTAAGGGCTTGTGTGATAGATTTCCAGGCTAGCTGGGATGATCATCTGCCTCTTATTAATTTAGCGTATAATAATCACTATCATTAAAGTATTCAGATTGCTCCATACGAAGCTCTTTACGGACGAAAGTGTAGGTCGCCTATAAGGTGTGTATACGATCAAAATCAGGCATGCCCGATTTCCTAGGTTCGAGGGATCGCCTTAGGTCCGAGTTCAAGTAAGCTTGACTTCGAGGTCGACAGGCTAGACCCGAGCTCGAGGATTGAATGCAATGTCTGAAGATAGGAGTGCGAGGAATATAGAAGTTAAGTATGCTCTACCCCAAAATGTACAATTATGGATTTGTAACAGAATGAGCTAGATTCCTACCACGTCCCCAAGATCATAGCGCAAATCCCAGAATAGGATTGTACGATTACGTACTAGGCAATTAGATAGTTGTACCAAGAATATTCCTTACTATAAATATAAATATACCTTATTTAGGGTTTCCTATTATATAAAGGGGGTCCCAATCATTTTTAACATCATCTAATCATTGAGCAAAGAATATACTCTCTACTTTTCGCCTACTGTTCATCAGAATTGTCCTTTACATTTGTTGTTCTTACTTTATTGTTTTTAGTTCATCTCAAGATCACTAAGCTCGAGGTCACTACTGTTGAGTAACATTGGTTTGATTTAGTTATTTATTTCATTTCTACTTCATATTTTTTGATTATTTATTGGCTTTGAACTAAATCACATGTATTTAAAACCACTAATCAAATTTAATTGTTACTTATATTTTCGAGGTAAACTGTTTGGCGCCCACAATTGGGCTAATGATATAGTGATTATTCCTTTGCTGATTCTCATTACGCACATTTTTACACTTTTTCTTGTCAAGATTTTTTGATTCTCAAGCTGAAATATGTTTGGCTCACAAAATGCACATGTTCATGACAACGAAAGTCTTGGAGAAAACAACAATGCAGGGGTTCACACATTGCTCTAAACGTGGATTTAGGCACAGACCCTGGGGGAATGCACGTAGGGAAGCTCGATCTGGCGGCCAAGGAGCACAAAGAATGGGATATGGGAGAATCAGCTTCCAAGTGATATATGTGATGCTGCAAGCTCATCAGACCGTCTTTGCTCAACTTTAAAGTCAGAATAAGACTCTGAGCATAGTTGAACATGAAAAAACTCGATGTGCTGAACTAGTTTCGGAGAGGTCAAACGGAAATGACTCAGGGACTAACCCCACCATTATGAGGATGCTCAAAGAGCTCACCAAGGGGATCGAGTCCGGAGAAACTAAAATTGAAGATAGTGACAAAAAGGAGGAAACTTACAACTCCCGTGTTAACCAAAAACCATTCCCTCAGAGTGCGGCTCTGATGCCCATACCAAAAATGTTTCACATGCCTTATATACCCATGTATAACGGGACAACCGACCCTAACAAGCATATTACTTGATACACTTGTGGGATCAAAGGAAATAACTTGAACGGTGATGAGATCGGATTAGTTTAGTTGAAAAAGTTTGGAGAAACACTATCGAAGGGAGCCATGATTTGGTACCATAACTTGCCTCCTAACTCAATTGATTCATTTGCTATACTATCAGACGCCTTCATGAAAGCACACGCTGGGTCCATAAAGGTGGCCACGAGAAAATTGGACGCCCTCAAGATAAAAAAAAGGAACGACGAGATGTTGAGGGAGTTTTTGTCTAGGTTCCAGATGGAGCTAATGGAGTTACCACCGGTCTCGGATGACTGGGCAGTACAAACTTTTAAGCAGGGTTTGAATGAAAGGAGCTTGATTATGTCTCGACAAATAAAGCAAAACTTGATCGAATATCCAGCTATGACATGGTCAAATGTGCATAATCATTACTAATCAAAAAAAAGGATTGAGCGCGACCAGTTGGGGGCCCTCTCGGGTTCAGTTCATCCGAACAGATTCACTGCCAAGCCCCCGAGGGATGTAGACAGGGAATCAATATCGGATAAGGAACGATATCAGCCATACATCGATTGGAGAAACAACATCTCGGGTCGTAACGCCTCTCAAAATGATAACAATCGAGGCCAAAGTTCTTGAGGAATCATGAGTAAGAGTGGGTTCGATAAGCATACCGACCCCATAGAGGCACCTTGGTTAGAGTATAATTTCAACATAGATGCATCAGGGATCGTGTCAGCTATTGGAAGACTCAAATAAACCAGGTGGCCCAGGACCATAAAAACTGATCATTCTCAAAGGAACCCAAATTTGATGTGCAAGTATCATGGCACACATGGACATAAAAGCGAAGATTGCAGGCAGCTCAGGAAGGAGGTGGCTCGGTTGTTCAATGAAGGTCACCTTCGAGTATTCCTCAATGGTCGAGCTAAAAACCACTCCCGGGAGAGAGATGCAAGGAAAAAGGGCCAAGAAAAACCACAACATGTGATCCACATGATCATTGGCGGAGTCGATGTCCCTTAATGACCTGTATTCAAATGCACCAAGGTATCAATCACTAGAGAAAAACAAACTCGGAGCTATATGCCCGATGATGCCTTATCATTCTATGCTGAAGAAGCAGAAGGCATATCTCAACCACACAACGACGCCCTTAATTTCTATCCTTTTAAATAAAATTAAAGTTAAACGTGTTTTACTGGATCCAGGTAGCTCAGCAAACATAATCAGATCGAGGGTCGTACAATAGCTCGGCCAGCAAGATCAGATTGTACCTACATCTCGGGTCCTAAATGACTTAAACATGGCAAGCAAAACAACAAAGGGCGAGATTATCCTACTCGTAAACGTAGCCGGGACCATACAAGATACTAAATTCCATGTCATCGAAGGTGACATGAGGTATAACGCACTCATCGGGAGACCATGCTTACACAACATAAGGGCAGTGCCTTCAACTCTTCATAGATCATGAAGTTCCCAATAGAGGAAGGAGTTAAAACAATTTACAGAGAACAACATGCTGCAAAAGAAATGTTTGCAATCGAGGAAGTGGGACTGATACTAGAGCCTTCGACCTCGGAGAATTCGATCATCGAAAGTAAACATGCGGTCAAATAGCAATCACTGTCTCCATCCTCGACGGAATCGGAGCAATAGGTAATCGAAGACGAAGATGAGGATTTCCTCACTCCTCCTACCTCCGTCGTTCCCGAAGAGTCTGAGGCAACTAAGTCAACAATCGAGGAACTGGAGCGGGTCATACTGATCGAATATATGCTTGAGAGAAAGGTATACCTGGGAACGGGATTAACCCCTGAACTCAGGAAAAACTCATTCAATTTCTTATTGATAATATGGATTGCTTTGCTTGGTCCTGTTTAGATATGACAAGGATTCTGCCAGAAATCACCACACATCGGCTAAGCATCAACCCCAGGTTCAAACCGGTGAAGCAAAAAAGGAGGCCCCAGTCTGAGGTGAAACATGTGTTCATAAAGGTTGAGGTAACCAAACTTCTTAAAATAGGGTATACTCGGGAGGTAAAGTATCCCGAATGGTTAGCCAATACAGTTACAGTTCCTAAAAACGAAAACAAACTTAGAATGTGCGTAGACTATAAGGACTTGAACAAAGCATGTCCGAAAGATTCTTTTCCACTACCCAACATCAATCGTATGATCGATTCCCCAGTCGGCCAGAAGATCTTAACTTTTCTCGACGTCTCCTTCGGGTACAATCAGATTCAGATGAACCCTGAGGACCAAGAAAAGACTTCATTTATTACTAAGTTTGGGACTTATTGTTACAACATAATGCCCTTAGGGCTAAAAAATGCAGGAGCTACATATTAACGCCTAGTCAACAAAATGTTCGAATAACAAATAGGTAAAACAATGGAAGTTTACATTAATGATATGTTAGTTAAGTCCCTGCGTGCAGAGGACCATTTGACTCATTTGCAGGAAATATTCAAAAGTTTGAGAAAATAAAACTTGAAGCTTAACCCGGAGAAATGTGTCTTCATAGTTGGCTCGGGTAAGTTCCCCGACATCATGGTGTCAAATTAGAGCATTGAAATTAACCCCGATAAGATCAGGGTCATTGAGGAAATCACGATCATTGATAGCATGAATGCCGTGTAATGGTTAATAGGTCGAATAGCTGATCTAGGTTGATTCATTTCGAGGTCATCAAAACGACGTCACTAGTTCTTTTCCTTGCTCAAAAGGAAAAAGGATTTTGCATGGACCCCATAACACCAACAAGCCTTAGAAGAACTGAAGTGATACTTATTGAGCCGCCTTTTCTTCACACCCCGAAGGTTGATGAAAAACTTTACCTATATTTAGCAGTATCTGAGATAGTAGTAAGTGGGGTACTAGTTCGAGAAGAGCATGGTACGCAATTTCCTATTTATTATGTAAGCTGAACTCTATGATATACTGAAATTAGATACCCTCACTTAGAAAAATTAGCACTTACATTAATAAGCGCATCTAAAAAGCTAAAGCCATATTTCTAATGCCATCCCATATGCGTATTGACCACATACCCCCTTCGAAATGTTTTGCATAAGCCCGAGCAACTGGGCCAGCTGGCCAAATGGGCCGTTGAACTTAGCGGGTATGATATCGAATATCAACCCCGAATGGCCATCAAGTCTCAAATTCTAGCTGACTTTGTTTAGTGTCATGGTACACCGATTATGTTCTACGAGAGGTCCATGAAGGTACTTGTGGAAATCAGTCATGTGCCGAGTTTTTGGTTCGCAAAATTATCAGAGCAGGTTATTATTGGGATAACATGGAAAATGATACTAAATAATTCCTCAAAAAATGTGATAAATGCCAATGATTTGCACTGATGATCCATCAGCCCGGAGAGCAACTACATTCGGTCCGATCCCCGTGGCCTTTCATGAAATGGTGATTGGACATAGTCGGTCCTCTACCAATGGCCCAAGGTAAAACTAAATTTATTTTGTTTATGACTGATTATTTTTCTGAATGGGTGGAAGCACGGGCCTTCGGTAAGGTCAAAGAAAAAGAAGTTATTGACTTCATCTGGGACCACATCATATGATGGTTCAGGATACCCGCCGAGATAGTATGTGACAATGGAAAACAATTCATCGGCAGCAAGGTGACGGAGTTCCTCGAGGCTCATAAAATAAATAGGATATTATCAACACCATACAACCTAGCTGGAAATGGACAGGCCGAGTTAACATACAAAACTATCATTCAAAACCTGAAGAAAAGGTTAGACGATGCAAATGGAAAATGGAGAGAAGTTCTACCTGAGGTCCTTTGGTCATATCGAACAACATCGATGTTTAGCATGGGGGCTACTCCGTTCCCTTTAGTATATGGCTCTGAGGCCCTTATCCCTGCGAGGTCGGAGAAGCCAGCGCCAGGTTTCGACATGCATCGAAGGAATCAAATCACGAGGCTATGAACACTAGCCTCGATCTATTGGATAAAAAAGTGAGAAGCAGTGCTTGTTCAAATGGCCGCACAGAAGCAAATGATCGAAAGATACTACAATAGAAGGACCAACCATCGACACTTTGGAATCGGGGACTTAGTCCTCCGAAAAGTCACCCTCAATACTCGGGACCCGAATGAAGGGAAACTAGGCTCGAATTGGGAAGGACCCTACCGAGTCCTCAGATTTGTTGGTAAAGGATCTTACAAACTTAGCACAGTGGAAAGTGAACAACTGTCAAATAATTGGAACATATCATTACTCAAACGATACTATTGCTAAGGTACGAACGTATCTTTCTTGTCAATTTGACTTTGAAACTAACTCATTGCAGGTGTTCAATCGAAGCTATCGAAGGCACCTTTTTACACGAAGGCCTTAGGTTTTAATGCATGCATTGCACTCTTTTTCCCTTAGATCGAATTTTGTCCGAAATGGGTTTTACCGGCAAGGTTTTTAACGAGACACCAACTATGTGCTACCTAAGGAGAACTCAACAGTATCTAAGGATTATTTTCAATCAACCTCGAATACTGGAGGCCATCACCCTCGGAGGTTATACTTTCAAGAAAATACTTTACTTCATGCCAAAAGAGGGCCTCAATAGGAGAACTTTGTACTTGGGCAAATGGTCAGATGAACCATGTCCATATAGAATAATCGAGCCCAACGGTAAAACATATACGCATGTATCAATTATTTGAAGAAGCATTCTGTTTATATCAGAAACGCTTTGTTTTTCAAAAGACGTCTACTATTATACGAAGCTCTACATTTATAATCCTACGGGAAATAGCTCAAGAGCCAGAACGCAAGCACACCCACAAATACTCGATGACTGTCATCGACAGTCAGCATATCCGAGTAATCGAAAACTCGGACTCATAAGACCTCAAAGAAGCATCCCCTCGAAATAACGGCCAAGGCCAATATACTCGGGGACTAACGTTTCGGACAAGTTTGGAAGGTTATCGAGATACAATCCAAGTGACATACCCAAAGGCTACTACCATATTAAAGACTACGGTCATATAAAAAGGCTATAGCCAAAATAATGCGGCTCGGAGACGTCCGACTTCTATAATAAATTAAAGGCCTTTAAACGCTTTGAAAAAACTGGTTAAATCAGGCTACCCTCGGCAAAAGCAAAGGACAAAGGGGCTTCAATAAATTCAGTACTCGAACAATTTAAAGGCTTCAATTATATCATTTTTCGAAAAAACCTCAAGAGGTATTCAATTATCATTAGACAAACAAGTTACTAATAAGGTTCTGATACGTCGAACCCTCAAAAAACCCAATGGGTACAAAAAACACATGCTAAGGCAAACAAAATTTTTACCAAGTTTTTGGCCAAAAGAGGGAAACTTTATAGCCACCGTAGAGGCTAAATCGGCCCAACTTAAAGAGCCTAAGGGCCAACCCCAAAGAGCCTAAGGGCCGACCTAAAAGATCCTAAGGGCCAAAATATAAAGGGGTTGAGACCTTACTCTCACCTAGCTCGGACTTAAAAGTCTAAATACCCTGAGCTCACATCAAGTCGATTTAAGCTTAGCTCGAGGATTAACTAAATCCCTGAGAAGTATTAGGTTGATCAATAAAAAACCTAAGGGTTTATTATATTCTGACTCGAGTACTCGGACTGATCCCCAATTGAATTTTCCACAAATGAGGGAAAATGAGATTCTACACAAAGCCAAAGCAGAAACAAAGAGGTCCTTTTGTATTTCCAAAGAGATGTTTGCAAAAAATATTTACAATACCCACGAGGGGTCCTTACACAAAAAGAAATAAAGAAACCTAAAACTACTCTAGGGCCACATCTTTGGCAGCTAAATCTTCGAGAGCCACGTCTTCGAAAGCCTAATCCTCGGGGTCTTCATCTTCGTCTCCCCCACTCTCGGAGCCACTGGATGAATTCTCATCATTAGAAAGAAAAGTGATGACCTCTTCTTCCAAAGTCTTTTCCTTTTCATTATCGACTGAGAGAACAAAGCCACGAGCATGCACCCCCTCGAGGGTCTCTCTCCAGGACTATCGCCTGGCGTGGTCAAGTGCACACGATAACTTAACTTTGGTCGTAGTAGAGATCTCCTTTGCCCGGGTGTTAGCTGCTTCAGCATCAGCTCCATACAAAGATATAAATGTCCTAGCGTCATATTTGGCCTTGTAAAGCCCAGTAGCTGATTTAGATTTAAGCTCTTTAATTCTGCGGCCTCGAGCTAGGCTCTTCTCCCTCACACTTTAAAGCTGGCATTCAATTGAAGCCAGCAGCTCCCGAAGAGTATCTTTCTCCGAAGAAAGACTATCCATGTCATGCCTTCACCCCAAGGTCTCGGTCTCCTTAATCTTGAACTCCTCACGAAGCTGCTCCACCAACTTGCCCTTCTACTAAAACTGCAAAATTTAAGTATTAGTTGTCAAAACAAGCAAGTGCATTGCAGACCCTCAAAGGATATATTACCTTTTCAATGAGCTCGGTCTATTATTGACGAGCCTTCATCAATTCAACTCGGAGATCACTGATCTCCCCCTCTTTTTTGACATAAAGGATCTTAAGGTTGTCCCTCTCCTCCACCAGCCTCTTAAGTTCGGCTTCGCATCGAGCAAGATCAGACTGAGATTTGGTGAATTCTTGTCGGTGAAGCGACACAGCCTTCTCACAAGGAAATGAGGTCAGACTTAGAAAGATGAAGATTAAACTCGAAGTAATGAAAGACAAAACTTACTTGTTTGAGAAGTTTTTTGGCCTCCTCAAGAATAAACGAGGCATCAGGATCAGGACCTTCTTCGATCCCTGCAAGACACTTCTGAAATATATCGTTCCCTTCATGGGTCGTTCCCTCGTCGGGAGTCTTCATGGCTTGGGCATCTCGGAATTGCCCCTCAGTAAAGATCGGGCCCTGCAGCAAATCATCTATGTTGATTACCCCAAGTGGTTCACTTAGGATATTATATTGTCTTTGAAGATCCTCGGGGTTAGGATCTTCTAGCTCATCCACCAAGCGTCCTCTAAGGCAAGACACGCTTTTCCACCTGATGACTCGGGGACTTTGCTCGAGCTCCCCTCTGAAATTTCTCTGGTTCGGGATCGAACCGCCTCTGCCACCATCGGTTCAGCGGTATTCAAAATGTCAGAGCTCCACTAGGCAGTCATCATCTTCTGCATCTTCTTCCTGATCCCAAAGACGTTGGGCCATTTCTAGAGATAGGGCCACAGTGTGAGCCTTGGGCTTTCGACCTTTCTTTTTCTTTGACTTCGGGAAATTTGCATGCGACCTCCTCTTCCTTTTCTTTCCTTAGAAGGCTTTGGCATATCTTCTTTACCAAGTGGGGGCGGTCGCATGTCAATGACATCTCTGAGTCCTACAGAAAGATGAAGTATGTGTTTCGCTAAGAAACGCAAGTATGCAAGCAAGAAGACTCACCTTGGTTTTTAACCATCCATCGACCTTTGGATAGGTCACGCCAGTTACTCTCCGCATACGAAGAAGTAGAGGCCAATATTCGGACCCAACCTTCGAGGTCTGGGACCGCACTGGGAAACCAAGCAAAAGCTATACCATCGGAAAGTGGTCAGACCGAGAAAAAGATAAGGTCGAGGAAGAGAAGGGAAAACTGGGTATAAAAATCAAAATCAATAAGGAGGTACTTACGTTTCATGTTCCATTCCTCAGGGAATGGCATCCTCTCAGCAAGAATCAGTTCAGAGGTCCTGACCCGGTATTTGTCCTCATCGATGCTTGAGAAGTGTGATGTTGAGGATCGGCATTGTAGCTTTATCAAGCCACCTCAATAAAGGTGATGGCTATACAGCCTGATCAGATGGTTGAGGGTAAAAGGCATCCCCTTGACCTGGCTCGAGAAGTATCGGATTAGTTTGACAATTCGCCAAAATGAGGGGTAGATCTGGCCAAGCGTCACTTGGTATTGTTGGCAAAAATCGAGGATAACTGGATCTTTGGGACCCAAAGTTGGGTCGGAAAGACCCAATGTGAATCGGTAGGTATATGCGCTTAAGCACCCCGCTTTGTGAGTAGTGATATCATCTTCAGAGGAAGGGATCACTTTTTCCATTGTTCTCCCAGTTGCAGTCCTCTTTCACTTGCTCGAGCTCATCTTTGGTTATCAAACAGATGTAGCGGGACATGGGCTCACATCGGCCTGGTGTCGACGCAAGTTTATCAAAGAGAAAACGTTGGTGATAACGTAAAGGAAAATTAAAGAGAAGGATGAACTCAGACAAATTGAAGGAGCTAATGAAATTTTGAAAACGATTAGAGAAGTAAAGTTTGTGAAATGGTGAAGTTGGCCTATTTATAGTGGTTATCCAAAGCGTACTGGGGAAGCCAAATATCCAACCGTTAGCCGCCTCCAATTAATGACTTTGGGAACTGCACGAAAAGCAACCTTTCAATAACTTCAACCGCTAACATCACAAGATTAGCATTGGGACCAAGGCATCAGAGCAGTAAAGATCGAATCGTTTCTCATCGACCTACTCTAAGAAATGTGAGGACTATCTGTATATAGTCAAAATTAGGCACGCCCAATTTCCTAGGTTCGAGGGATCTCCTTAGGTCTAAGTTCAAGTATGCTCGAGTTCGAGGTCGACAGACTAGATCCAAGCTTGAGGACTGAATGCAATGCCCGAGGATAGGAGTGCGAGGAATACCAAAGTTAAGCATGCTCGACCCCGAAATGTACCATTGTGGATTTGTAACAGAATGAGTTAGATTCCTCCCACATCCCCAAGATCATGGCGCAAATCCCGAAATAGGATTGTACGATTCCGTACTAGGCAGTTAGTGTAAAGCCCCAGAAAATATTTGCTAAGTAATTTAAGATTTCGTGGTGCCAAAGTAGGCTAATTATTTTATTTTGTGTGCAAGCGAGGATTCATGATATAATGGATATCAATTGGATAAGTTAATAAGCGTATAAGTCACATTATAAGTGAATAGGGGTCTAAGGAGAGGCCTAAGTCTAAGCCAAGTTGGAAAATTTCATAATAGACTAAAGTTGTAAATAAGTGCGCACAAGACCTCACTTTGGACAATCATATCTCCAGTTATGTAAGGAGTTGTGTGACACAAAAACTACCAAATTAAATCCCTTTGAGTCTAGTTTCCAACACATCAAACCGTTCATCATTTAGAGGTGTATATAGAAAGTTACGACCATTTTACTGGTGATGTGTCATTAGTGCGGCCTTAGCGCGGCCACGCATATTGCGAAGTATTCTGCCTCGTTAGCGCGGCCTTAGCACGGACACGCTAGTGGTAGACCTTTTAAATACACCTAAGGACGGGAAATTAGAGGATTTAAGTCATTTATCAAGACTAGGGCATCCTCTCCATCCCCAATCCGACCAAGGCATCCAATTGCACACCTAAGGTGAGTTTTTAAGTGTGTTTTCATGGTGATTTCACTTCTCAATCACTAGTTACAACATGATTTTGATTGGATTTCATAGGATTTCTTCAAAATATCAAGAACATCCCAAAGTTTTCTTTCAAGATTTGGTCTACAAGAGGTAATCTTTTACCCTTAGATTTACATATATGGAGTTATAATAGAATTATGAGTGTTAATCAAGTATTGTAACTCATGGAATGGTGATTGGAAGCCATAGGTTCCTAACCTAGGTTGTGTTGGTATTGTAGAGATTGTGAAATGGGTTATTGAGGTATGATTTTTGAGTGTAATAGTATTATGTATACATGCATGTACAAATTAGGTTTGTGGGAAGATTGTTGAACATAAATAGTAAAGATTGGCTTGGGAAAATGATAGAAATCTTGTTAAAGAGATTTGAAATCAAGATGCTCAACGAGTGTTTGATAAAATTCTCAAATGAGCTAGAATTATGAATATCTTCCTAATTTGTGTTCAATTTTGTTATGTCTCAAAATAGATTGAAGTTGCTAGAATTTCCGGAATATCGTAGTAATTAAAGGAAAGCTCAGGAAAGGTATGTAGGCTAAACTTTCTCTCTCGAAAGTGAATTCCATATTGTTTCATAAGTTTAAGTGTGGTTTGTTTACCAAAATGGTATGGCCTTGAGTCACATTTTAAATGGAAGTTAGTATACTTATTGGGTAAGAAGAACTCGATCTGCTTAATGCTCCTAGTTGCTCTTATGTGTACAAAATGTCTTGATTGAATATGTCTTGTTGTTGATAGACTATAAAGATGCTTGAAAAATGAAATGAGTAAATTGGGAATGTGTCAAAAATTATGTAATAGGCCTCGACCCGATAGTTATGAACTAACTTCAAAGATAGAATTGCCTAAGAGCTCTTGTGCTCAATTCACGCCCATAAGTGGCTATTTATCACTATTGCTTTGATTTATAAGTATATCCGGTGTGATTCGAGATCTTACATATCTGTGTGTTTTAACTGTGCAACGTCATTTCTGGGAAGGAGTATTGTAAGATAAAATGGTGTATTGTTATTAATGATTTCAATATGAGTTTTTATTGCTTGTTGGTGTGCCCCATTCCTTTGGGAAGATTCCTCTGTGTTTAAAGTTCCATTGCTAATAAACTTGAGGTGTATGATTTCGGAAATACTCTATATGCCCATGATTCATGTTTCCTCTAATGTGTACTTGACATATTAACTTGCATGGCTTATTGTTAAAATTGATATCGATGTGAAATATAAAATACGGCCACCGTGCTAGGAAAAAAGAATCTTGTGAATGGCCAAATGAGCCAAGGAAATACTGTGTTTGTTGGTGACTGGAAATACTAATTTGAATCTATAGAATGTGAAAGATATTGAGGTAGGCATAATTGTATTCATGCTATATTTGAATCCTTGTATTTATACTACAATTGTGTACAACATCCAATCAAATCAAAAAAAATGTATTTGGGAGTATCATTAGCAAAACCGAGGAAGGGAGGGTCATAAGTCTCATACCTGAAACTACACATGCCGGTGTAGGGGTGGATTATGGTTATTCCCCTTAATTTGGATGAACTTGGTAATATTTGTGAATTGGTAACGCCAACCCACACGGCATATGAGGGAAGGCATCCTAGCCGATCGGGCGTGATCGGACGCCATGCCGCACACATGGTGGTATTGTTCTGGGAATCAAAAACTGGAAATTTAAAACTAGAAATTGTGATTGTAATACATGTCTCCAAAGGGACGACCTAGCCGATCGGGCCGTGATCGGACTCCGTGCTAACAAAGACGGTGGTATAATTCATATCGGTGCTAATGATCTCCCAACCAAAAAAATTATATATATATTATATTATTTTATTTTTTTAAACTAGAAAACTTACATGTTGCAAATTGGAAGCTTGTATATTGTTGACTCGACTTTCTGTTTTATGTTTCTTTGTTTGTATGGTTATTCTATTTTGGAAGAGGACTTTTAGCCTTACATCTAGTGTTATTCGATGGCGCTAACGTCCCTTTTGCCGGGAGTGCTGTATTGTTTAATGATACAGGTGGTTCCACAGCAAGCGGCATCGTCCAGTGATAGTGGTATTCTCTTCTGGGCAGTCTTGGTGAGACCCATTCCACTCCGGGGTCATTTCACGTATCTTTTGTTCATTTTCCCATCATGTTTTGAGGTATAGTCGAAGCCTTGTTGCCGGCATTTCCCTATTACTCGTCTATTGTATTTAGAGGCTGCGTAAACTATTTGTGGGTGGTGGTTGATGTTGGGAGTACAAACTAGAAATATTAGTACTTGATAAGCATGTTTCTCATTAAACTTGTAAAATTGTAATATTTCGAAAACTTTAAATGGAGTCATTAACGGAAATGAAATGAAAGTTTCTAATGGAAGATTGCTTAGTGTTTTGATAAAGTGGTTAACATTCCCTCTTTATTCATGAACTAGTTTGGGTAGAATGAAAACTAATAGTCTTGCTCAGCCGGGTTTACTCGGTTGAGCGTCGGTCGTGTTCCACGGTTTTTGGGGCGTGACAAACTTGGTATCAGAACCTAAGATTTTAAAGTGTCCTAGGATGTCTCGGAGCTGTGTCTAGTAGAGTCCTTCTTATCGGTGAGTTGTCAACCACATCTATAAGTTGGAGGCTACTTGGGCATTTTCACCCTTCTTCGATACTCCAGATCGTGCGATATAGCTCAAGATAGGGAGTTGATTTCCTCTCTAAGTCTTATTCTCAAGATTGGTAATCCTGATACCATAATCCGCGAATTTGAAACATGTAAGGAGGGATTGATCCCACCATTGAGTCTGAGTGGATTGCCCAAGGACTTGTTAGGAGAATGTGTTGAGCTGTGAAGGGATTCGTAGAACTTGTTGCTAATGGGAGTACCCTTGTTCCTATTAATATCTCTGCACCACCAGATCATGTAGTATATCAGTATGTTACCAATGTATGTTACAAATGTGAAGTCGGGGTGCATCAGTTAAGGCACCGCCCTGCCAATCTAGAGTCACCAAGTAAATGACCCATTAGTACGTTGTTCTGAACTCCACATGCTTTTCCTTTTTATATACGTACACCTATATTGGGATCTTGCATAGATATGGTCTTAAAAAAATCTATATCACAAAAACATTGCATACACCTGCTCTTTGAATGAGACGTATTATTCACAAAGTCTCCCGATCACAGTTCTCTTACTTATAGACTCCTATGGAATTGAGCTCTATAATTATGTTCCTGAATTGAGTTATAACACTATTGATACTTCCCACTTGCTTTCCTAAATTCTCAACAAGGGACTATTCCCGATGAATTTCTTATAGAAACTTTTTATTGCTAAGGGATTTGGGATAGAGTCAGGACAACCTTATGATCCATTTTGTGTATCTACTCTTTGAGCGAGATGTATTATTAATGAAGCCCCTCTATTACAAATACTCTTATTTACATCCTTTTGTGGAATTAAGTTCTATAAATACGTCCTTAAATAGAGTTATAACTCTAGGATTAATATTTCCCACTTTCTTTCCTAAATTCTCAACTGGGGACTACATCAGATGAATTTGTTACAAAATCTTTTTATGGACAACGTCTGCTCATTTGTGCCTATGCATGTTTTGTCGCAAAGTTTACCCATGTGGTGTCAAGTTCCACATAAAGCATCCCAGTGTTGCGATGAGTCACTCTTTTACTCACTTGTGTATATGGCTTATATGGTTTGAACAGTCACTATACTATCTTGCGATTATCATCATGAAAGCTTATCACTATCTAGTAACATAAGAGCATACCTTAGC